>NW_027611950.1:0-146650 GCF_964261635.1 Lissotriton helveticus
GTCCACTAGGGGTAGAGAATGCTGTTTTGGCTTTTGACTCCTCAGCTAGTCTGATTTGCCAGTAGCCAGCTGTCAGATCAAATGTGCTCAGAAACTTGGCAGAAGCCAATCTGTCAATGAGCTCATCTGCTCTTGGAATGGGGTGAGCATCTGTCCTAGTGACAGCATTGAGACCCCTGTAATCCACGCAAAACCTCATTTCTCTCTTACCATCTTGGGTATGAGGTTTTGGCACCAGGACTACTGGGCTGGCCCATGGGCTCTCTGATGGCTCAATCACTCCAAGCTCCAACATCTTTTGCACCTCAGCCTTGATGCAATCCCTGACATGATCAGGTTGCCTGTAGATCTTATTCTTGAAAGGCAGACTGTCACCAGTGTCCACAACATGGGTACACCAGTCAGTTTGGCTGGGTGTGAGTGAAAACATTTGCCTGTGAGCCTGCAAAACTTGTCTGCAGTCCCTCTGTTGCTGGTCAGTGAGGCTGCCTGCCAAGGCTACTCCATCAACTGAACCATCATCAGGGTTCTGAGAAAGCAGGTCTGGGAGAGGGTCACTCTCTTCCTCCTGTTCCCCATCTGTGGCCATGAGCAAGCTCATGTCCTCCCTGTCTACAAATGCTTTCAAGCGATTCACATGGATTACCCTGTGAGGGCTCCTGGGTGTTCCAAAGTCTACCAAGTAGGTGACTTCCCCTTTCTTCTCAATAATAGGATAGGGTCCACTCCATTTGTCTTGGAGTGCTGCTGGAGCCACTGGCTCCAGTACCCATACCTTCTGTCCTGGTTGGAACTCTACCAGCACAGCCTTTTGGTCATGCCAAGCTTTCTGCAATTCTTGGCTGGCCTCCAGGTTTTTGGATGCTCTTTCCATGTACTCAGCCATCCTGGAGCGGAGACCAAGTACATAGTCCACTATGTCTAGTTTGGGCTTTTTGAGAGGTAACTCCCATCCTTCCTTCACCAAACACAATGGACCTCTCACAGGGTGGCCAAACAAAAGTTCAAAAGGGCTGTAGCCAACCCCCTTCTGTGGGACCTCTCTGTAAGCAAAGAGCAGGCAGGGTAAAAGAATGTCCCATTTCCGCCTGAGCTTCTCTGGTAATCCTTTTATCATGCCTTTAAGGGTCTTGTTAAATCTCTCCACAAGCCCATTGCATTGTGGATGATATGGGGTGGTAAACTTATAGTTTACTCCACATTCCTTCCACATTGCTTTTAGATAGCTGGACATAAAATTTGTCCCTCTATCTGATAGTACCTCCTTAGGAAAGCCCACTCTTGAGAAAACTGCAATGAGGGCTTTTGCCACCACAGGTGCTGTGGTGGTCCTTAGGGGAATAGCCTCTGGGTACCTGGTGGCATGATCCACTACCACCAGTATGAATCTGTTCCCAGATGCTGTTTGGGGGTCCATTGGACCCACAATATCAATTCCAACTCTCTCAAAGGGGACCCCCACCACAGGTAGTGGTATTAGGGGGGCCTTTGTTGTGCCACCTGACTTACCACTGGCTTGGCAAGTGACACAGGAGCGACAAAACTCCTTGACATCCTCTGACATGTGAGGCCAGTGAAAGTGTGGAACAAGCCTGTCCCACGTCTTGTTCTGGCCTAAGTGTCCTGCAAGGGGAATATCATGGGCCAAGGTAAGGAGGAATCCCCTAAACTGCAGAGGTATCACCAACCTCCTGGTCATGCCAGGCTTGGGGGCTCTAGCCTCTGAGTAAAGGAGTCCCTCATCCCAATACACAGTATGGGTACCTTGGGCATCCCCAGCAGCCTCAGCAGCAGCCTGCTGTCTGAGGGGTTCAAGGGAAGGGCAATCTAATTGAGCCTGCCTCAGGTCTGCCCTTGAGGGTCCCCCTGTCCCCAGAAACTCAACCTGGTCAGGTTCAAGCTCCTCAGAGACAGTCTCCTCTTGGACTGCAGAATCAGTTTCCTCTAAAACCTGATCCTCAACCTGGGGCAAGGTGGAAGGCGAGGCCTTTCCTCTCTTGCTCCTTCTCTTGGGTTGTGGCTGGTCTATTGTCTCAAGATCCACCACTGGTTCAGGAAGGCACTTCTTAGCCTGAGCCCTTGTCATGGCAAGGACATGCTCTGAAATCCCTAGCATTTCTGCATGAGTCCTGTACTCCACTTCTGACCATGCTGAGCTTTCAAGGTCATTGCCTAACAGACAGTCTACTGGTAGGTCTGCACTCACCACAACTTTCTTTAGGCCATCAACCCCTCCCCAGGAGAAGTTCACAACTGCCACACTATGGGAGGTAGTGGAGTTGCTTGCATTGGTTACTAGGTAGCTCTCTCCTAGTACAATCTGCCCAGGGTCCACAAAGCCAGGGGTCACCATGGTGACACTAGCACATGTGTCCCTGTAAGCTTGAGCCAGTTTCTCATTTATTAAGGGAGTCTGCCTGTATTTGCCCAGGTTAGTGGGGCTTACTGCAGTGGGCAACTCAATGTCCACATCATACAGGAGAACTGCCTGTGTAGGGACTCTGACTAGGCCAGATCCTACTTCAATACCCAGGGTCAACCCAGCTACACCCTTGGACTGTGTTCCACCACTGCTTACTGTACTTGGGGTTGCAGTTGCTTTAGGAGCTGTAGTGGTGGGAACTGGATTTGCCTTGGTGCACTCACTGCCCCAGTGTGAAACTGATTTGCAGGTATTGCACCAAGGTGTCTTTGGACCTTTGTTCTTCTTCTTCTTGTTACCGGTTTGGGAACCACCCTCCTTACTATTAGTTTGGGGGCCTGAAGACTTCTGGTCTTTTTCTTTCTGATTCTGATTACCACCCTTCTGGTCTGTTTTCTTCTGGTCACCACCTTGGTTCTGGGGTTTCTGCTTAATCCTTGTTCTGACCCATTTGTCTGCCTTCTTTCCCAATTCTTGGGGAGAGGTCAGATCAGAGTCAATAAGGTATTGATGCAACAGCTGGTTTGTACAGTTATTAAGGATCTGTTCTCTCATCATAAGATTGTACAATCCTGTATAGTCTGAAACTTTACTTCCCTGCAACCAACCCTCCAAAGCCTTAGTGGCACACTCCACAAAATCAGTCCAGTCTTGAGTCTGTGCTTTCTGGGTGTCTCTGAACAACAACCTGTATTGCTCAGTGGTTAGGCCATACCCTTCAATGAGAGCACTCTTCAAAACAGAGTAGTTTTTGGCATCCTCAGGTCTAACTGTGAGGAGCCTGTCCCTCCCTTTCTCAGAAAAGGAGTACCACAAAATTGCAGCCCACTGATTCTCAGGAACCTGCTGTACCATGCAGGCTCTCTCAAGAGCAGTCATCCATTTGTGGATGTCATCCCCTTCTTTAAAGGGGGGCACAATTTTGGTCAGGTTTCTATTATCATAGGCCCTGTCTTTTTCTCTTGGAAAATTGCTGCCACCAGTGACATCTAAGCCACTTAATTTCTGCTCTCTTGCCAAGGCAAGTCTAGCTTGAGCCAAGTGTAGGAGAGTAGGGTCTGCTATCCTATGGTCACCCCAAATTTTTGCTTTTTGCTTCACTGGTTTTCAACTACTGAGGCTGTGGGCCTGCTGATCAGACCCCCAGCCTGCTGTTCTCTCACTAAATTAATGACACATGTGCTATAGGCACATACCAATTGGAAATGGACTCCTTGTCAGCCCCTGTAGAATGCACTATAGGTGCACAGGGCACAGGAGCCACTAAGGCCTACCAGGGGCTGCAGCATATCTTTTGCCACCCCTGGCTGGTTCTTAAATTGACACAACTGGCTGATCACTCAGCTGGGGTAAGGTGGTGTACACACCCCTTGCTTAGATATAGTATACCTATGTCTAAACCTATATCTGGACACATGTAAACCTGTGAGCCACTCCTATAGACAGGCCTCACCAATCCTGGAGGCTGGGTGCTTGGTTTTTATGTGAGATGGAGCTCTAGCATGAGCTGAGCCTGTCTGCAGCCGTCGGGAACAAATCCCTAAGCTGTTTCAGGATAATGCCATACCATATACTATTAAGTGCCTTATAATCCTCGCGGTTATTTAGCAACTCTGGTTTGGCTTTATCAAAACATGTCGTGTAAGGTGTCATACGCTTTGGAATACCATCCCCTCGCCAGTTCTGGCGACGGGGATGGCATTCCACCCCTCTAGAGGGGTAAGACATGTTACTTTACTTTAATGCGGTTGATTTCTCCAAAGACCTTAAGATCCCCAAAATGGATGCCTCTGCCACAGACAAATGTCTGGACCCCTGGAGCTGACCGAAACCCAGTCAAGGGGGTCCTGGACAAAGGGTTTCCTGTCACAGGAGGGTGTCACCGCCCTCCAGACAGGAGATAGTGTATTGTAGCAGGGAGGTTTGAAAGAAACCAGACACTGCCTGGGGCGCACAAGGCTGCCCCTTGCATAATCCGGCCAAACCGGTTCTGGGGCACTCCAGCCCTCGTGCCAGGGCGGCCTGGATCAAAGGAAGGGGGTGTATCCACCCACTTCCTGGGTCCCACCCATAGGAGGGGACCTAGCAGGTAATCACGCCCACCAGATTCGAATAAGAGTGGGAGCAGTGCCAATGCACATCAGATTTCCTGGAAGAAACATTTGAAACGATATTCTGGACCCTTCGCCCTCCATCTCAACGTGGAAGCCCGAAGAATCTCCCTTGTGGTCAAGGAGTGACCACCCTGCAGCAGCAGGCACCATCCAGCCCTCGACGTCTACTTAGTTGCAGTTCCCGCCGGAACTCGAGCGACTGAGATCGACGAGATCAAGCCTGCCCAGCTTCTAACAGCCCGATCCACAGTCCCTGCAAAGCTGAGACCCGTGGAGGCGACCGGAAGCGTGGGGCACGCCATCTTGAAGTGACCACGAGACGCTGACCGTGCAGCCCACGAGTGACCCTCGAAGCTGTACACCGGGGTTTGAGAAGCCCCCACCCTGAGCTACTCCTGAGCCGAAGTTCAGCCCTCCACACTCGACGAGTGCTGCGTGGGGCCCTTTGGCACGATTTGGCTCAACGCGTTGGCCCGGTCACTTGCCAGCTGGCTTGTGGTCCCTGTGCCGACGAACTACAAAAGAAGACTCGTGATTCTGGTTGCTCCAGATCCACACCAGCTCCCCTGAAAGGGAGCCCCGACTCTGACCTTCCTGGTCCGAGTGAGACGCCATCTTCCAATCCCGCGTGGATTGCTCTTACCAAGGCTTGTTTGCTCCAAACCGGAAGCCGACTGCACCGACGGTGAGAGCCTGCGTGGGACAGATCGTGACCTGCTCCTGGACGTCGCAGATGCCCCAGAGCCCACGTGACAGCGAAGAGAAGCGCCTCGACGACCACCTGATTGCGCCCGACATTGCCTGGTTCCGTCCTGGTTCCACCCTGGTCACTGCTGAGTGACCCAGACTCTGTCCCCTCTGCTTTCAGGTACTCTACAACTTGAGTCCACCCTTGGACTCCACCGGACACTTCGTCTTCACCCTGCCTGCAGCCCTTTCAGCTTCAAGCACCAAGAGCCTGCGTGTCAAAACCCGACGCCACTTCGACCCTGTGCACCCACTTCCTGTGGGTGAGGTAACTTTGCTCCGCCGGTGTTCCCACACTGGTGCACACCTCTAGGGTCTGTGTGTTAAGTTTTGTTCCTCTAGGTTCAGCGGAAGTGTCCTTAAACTTTAACTATTTGACTTTTACGCACCATTGGTTAACATTGGTGCATGCGTGCGCTTTCCGCACATCTCCCGAATCCCGAGGGCCTTTCCCGACTTCAGCATTGCTTGTCCTGACTGCTCCCAGCGATTCCCTAGGCCCTAGGCCTAACCACTGTTCGAGTGGCCTCTCTTATACCACTTGTTTAGTATATGGTTTGAGTGGCCCCCTGCCCTCATCCATAATTGTGCAACTTTGTATGTTTAAACAGTGCTTTTGATTTAACGCTTGTGCCCCTTTATTCATAAAGAATACTGGGGATTGTTTTTAGTAATAAACACATATATTTTTATAATATATACTTGTGTGGTGTCCTTTCATTTGGTATTACAGGATTGTATGTGGTAAAACAGCTCGCTTAACACGACCTCTTAAGTTAAGCCTTTAGGCTGCTTAGTCCATGCTACCCCTAGGATAGCTTGTCTAATAAGGTTGACTTACAACCAGACACCATAAGGGGATTGTTTGGTCAGGTAGTAGGTGGTTCCAGAATTGGAAACATCCCCTACCAGGCCAACTTCTCACATTGGTGAGCAGCGGTGCGGATTTGAGCTTGCTGTTGTTTTACCATTGCAATCTTTATATCAAATTGAAAGATCACATCAAGTACCTCTAGGTACATATAAAATCAAAAGCTTAGCATATTAAGTTCTACTGAACTTAGTAGTTGTAGGTTGAAGGGAGTAGCACACCCCTGACTACAACTCACTAGCAAGGTCCAGTAGGAAAACACTTAGTGTAGGTAAGTGCACCACTTACACCTCACTAGTAACCATGTCCGACACAGGAAAGGCCTCAGGGTCTAGTCCTGTGACAGTTGACCCTACCCAGGCAACTTCTGGATATGACAAACTAACCCGCAGAGACTTGATTGTCTTGTGCAAAGCAAGAGGGTTAAAAAGGGGCAGAAGCCCCACCTGCCTAATCCTGATAGGACTCCTAGAACAGGATGACTTAGAGAGGGCAAAAGCAGCTTCCCTAGATACAGGAACTGGAGGGAACCCCCCTGCAGTTGATCCCCCTGAAGAGGAGGATGATGATGACTTGGATGAGGACTCAGAAGTTGAGGACTTAGAAGTACAGGATCAGGGTAGCCAGGTTCCAGTTGGTAGGCTTAGCCAGGCCAACTTGGACCTACTGGGAAATGGAGAGGGCCAGCACCTCCCCAGATCCCAACAAATGATTCTCCCAGGCAACAGAAGAGTGAGATCTCCCTCAGGAGACTCTCATCTTTCTAGTGCCTCCAGGGAATCACAGAGAGGCATGAATGCTTCTCAAAAGTTAGAGCATAGGGCCAGAATGAGGGCTGTCAAACTCCAGATAGAGAGGGAGGAGGTAGCCTTGGCTCAAGCTAGACTTGCCTTGGCAAGAGAGCAGAAATTAAGTGGCTTAGATGTCACTGGTGGCAGCAATTTTCCAAGAGAAAAAGACAGGGCCTATGACAATAGAAACCTGACCAAGATTGTGCCCCCCTTTAAAGAAGGGGATGACATCCACAAATGGATGACTGCTCTTGAGAGAGCCTGCATGGTACAGCAGGTTCCTGAGAACCAGTGGGCTGCAATTTTGTGGTACTCCTTTTCTGAGAAAGGGAGAGACAGGCTCCTCACAGTTAGACCTGAGGATGCCAAAAACTACTCTGTTTTGAAGAGTGCTCTCATTGAAGGGTATGGCCTAACCACTGAGCAATACAGGTTGTTGTTCAGAGACACCCAGAAAGCACAGACTCAAGACTGGACTGATTTTGTGGAGTGTGCCACTAAGGCTTTGGAGGGTTGGTTACAGGGAAGTAAAGTTTCAGACTATACAGGATTGTACAATCTTATGATGAGAGAACAGATCCTTAATAACTGTACAAACCAGCTGTTGCATCAATACCTTATTGACTCTGATCTGACCTCTCCCCAAGAATTGGGAAAGAAGGCAGACAAATGGGTCAGAACAAGGATTAAGCAGAAACCCCAGAACCAAGGTGGTGACCAGAAGAAAACAGACCAGAAGGGTGGTAATCAGAATCAGAAAGATAAAGAAAAAGACCAGAAGTCTTCAGGCCCCCAAACTAATAGTAAGGAGGGTGGTTCCCAAAATGGTAACAAGAAGAAGAAGAACAAAGGTCCAAAGACACCTTGGTGTAATACCTGCAAATCAGTTTCACACTGGGGCAGTGAGTGCACCAAGGCAAATCCAGTTCCCACCACTACAGCTCCTAAAGCAACTGCAACCCCAAGTACAGTAAGCAGTGGTGGAACACAGTCCAAGGGTGTAGCTGGGTTGACCCTGGGTATTGAAGTAGGATCTGGCCTAGTCAGAGTCCCTACACAGGCAGTTCTCCTGTATGATGTGGACATTGAGTTGCCCACTGCAGTAAGCCCCACTAACCTGGGCAAATACAGGCAGACTCCCTTAATAAATGAGAAACTGGCTCAAGCTTACAGGGACACATGTGCTAGTGTCACCATGGTGACCCCTGGCTTTGTGGACCCTGGACAGATTGTACTAGGAGAGAGCTACCTAGTAACCAATGCAAGCAACTCCACTACCTCCCATAGTGTGGCAGTTGTGAACTTCTCCTGGGGAGGGGTTGATGGCCTAAAGAAAGTTGTGGTGAGTGCAGACCTACCAGTAGACTGTCTGTTAGGCAATGACCTTGAAAGCTCAGCATGGTCAGAAGTGGAGTACAGGACTCATGCAGAAATGCTAGGGATTTCAGAGCATGTCCTTGCCATGACAAGGGCTCAGGCTAAGAAGTGCCTTCCTGAACCAGTGGTGGATCTTGAGACAATAGACCAGCCACAACCCAAGAGAAGGAGCAAGAGAGGAAAGGCCTCGCCTTCCACCTTGCCCCAGGTTGAGGATCAGGTTTCAGAGGAAACTGATTCTGCAGTCCAAGAGGAGACTGTCTCTGAGGAGCTTGAACCTGACCAGGTTGAGTTTCTGGGGACAGGGGGACCCTCAAGGGCAGACCTGAGGCAGGCTCAATTAGATTGCCCTTCCCTTGAACCCCTCAGACAGCAGGCTGCTGCTGAGGCTGCTGGGGATGCCCAAGGTACCCATACTGTGTATTGGGATGAGGGACTCCTTTACTCAGAGGCTAGAGCCCCCAAGCCTGGCATGACCAGGAGGTTGGTGATACCTCTGCAGTTTAGGGGATTCCTCCTTACCTTGGCCCATGATATTCCCCTTGCAGGACACTTAGGCCAGAACAAGACGTGGGACAGGCTTGTTCCACACTTTCACTGGCCTCACATGTCAGAGGATGTCAAGGAGTTTTGTCGCTCCTGTGTCACTTGCCAAGCCAGTGGTAAGTCAGGTGGCACAACAAAGGCCCCCCTAATACCACTACCTGTGGTGGGGGTCCCCTTTGAGAGAGTTGGAATTGATATTGTGGGTCCAATGGACCCCCAAACAGCATCTGGGAACAGATTCATACTGGTGGTAGTGGATCATGCCACCAGGTACCCAGAGGCTATTCCCCTAAGGACCACCACAGCACCTGTGGTGGCAAAAGCCCTCATTGCAGTTTTCTCAAGAGTGGGCTTCCCTAAGGAGGTACTATCAGATAGGGGGACAAATTTTATGTCCAGCTATCTAAAAGCAATGTGGAAGGAATGTGGAGTAAACTACAAGTTTACCACCCCATATCATCCACAATGCAATGGGCTTGTGGAGAGATTTAACAAGACCCTTAAAGGCATGATAAAAGGATTACCAGAGAAGCTCAGGCGGAAATGGGACATTCTTTTACCCTGCCTGCTCTTTGCTTACAGAGAGGTCCCACAGAAGGGGGTTGGCTACAGCCCTTTTGAACTTTTGTTTGGCCACCCTGTGAGAGGTCCATTGTGTTTGGTGAAGGAAGGATGGGAGTTACCTCTCAAAAAGCCCAAACTAGACATAGTGGACTATGTACTTGGTCTCCGCTCCAGGATGGCTGAGTACATGGAAAGAGCATCCAAAAACCTGGAGGCCAGCCAAGAATTGCAGAAAGCTTGGCATGACCAAAAGGCTGTACTGGTAGAGTTCCAACCAGGACAGAAGGTATGGGTACTGGAGCCAGTGGCTCCAGCAGCACTCCAAGACAAATGGAGTGGACCCTATCCTATTATTGAGAAGAAAGGGGAAGTCACCTACTTGGTAGACTTTGGAACACCCAGGAGCCCTCACAGGGTAATCCATGTGAATCGCTTGAAGGCATTTGTAGACAGGGAGGACATGAGCTTGCTCATGGCCACAGATGGGGAACAGGAGGAAGAGAGTGACCCTCTCCCAGACCTGCTTTCCCAGAACCCTGATGATGGTTCAGTTGATGGAGTAGCCTTGGCAGGCAGCCTCACTGACCAGCAACAGAGGGACTGCAGACAAGTTTTGCAGGCTCACAGGCAAATGTTTTCACTCACACCCAGCCAAACTGACTGGTGTACCCATGTTGTGGACACTGGTGACAGTCTGCCTGTCAAGAATAAGATCTACAGGCAACCTGATCATGTCAGGGATTGCATCAAGGCTGAGGTGCAAAAGATGTTGGAGCTTGGAGTGATTGAGCCATCAGAGAGCCCATGGGCCAGCCCAGTAGTCCTGGTGCCAAAACCTCATACCCAAGATGGTAAGAGAGAAATGAGGTTTTGCGTGGATTACAGGGGTCTCAATGCTGTCACTAGGACAGATGCTCACCCCATTCCAAGAGCAGATGAGCTCATTGACAGATTGGCTTCTGCCAAGTTTCTGAGCACATTTGATCTGACAGCTGGCTACTGGCAAATCAGACTAGCTGAGGAGTCAAAAGCCAAAACAGCATTCTCTACCCCTAGTGGACATTATCAGTTTGTGGTAATGCCCTTTGGTTTGAAGAATGCACCTGCCACTTTTCAAAGGTTGGTGAACCAAGTCCTTACTGGGTTGGATGACTTTTGTGCAGCTTATCTGGATGATATTGCTGTCTTTAGCTCCACCTGGGAGGATCACCTGATCCACCTGAAGAAAGTTTTGGAGGCCCTGCAAAAGGCAGGCCTAACTATCAAGGCCACAAAGTGCCAGATAGGGCAGAGTAAGGTTGTATACCTGGGCCACCTAGTAGGTGGAGGCCAGGTTCAGCCACTGGAAAGCAAAATCCAGGCCATACAGGACTGGGCTCCTCCAGTTACCCAGACACAAGTCAGAGCCTTCTTGGGCCTGACTGGGTATTACAGAAAGTTTGTGAAAAACTATGGGTCTATAGTGACACCATTAAATGACTTGACATCCAAGAAGATGCCAAAAAAGGTTCAGTGGACAGTTAGCTGTCAGAAGGCATTTGAAGACCTGAAGAAGGCCATGTGCTCTGCACCTATCCTAAAGAGTCCTGACTACTCCAAACAGTTCATTGTTCAGACAGATGCTTCTGAGTTGGGGGTGGGAGCTGTACTCTCACAACTTAATCAAGATGGTCAAGACCAGCCAATTGCTTTCATTAGCAGGAGGCTAACCCCAAGAGAAAAACGTTGGTCAGCCATTGAGAGGGAGGCCTTTGCTGTGGTTTGGGCATTAAAGAAGTTGAGGTCCTACTTGTTTGGAACTCACTTCCTAGTGCAAACAGACCATAAGCCCCTCTTATGGCTTAATCAGATGAAGGGTGAAAATCCCAAACTGCTCAGGTGGTCCATTTCCCTACAGGGGATGGACTTTACAGTGGAGCACCGCCCAGGGACTGACCATGGTAATGCAGATGGTCTCTCCAGGTACTTCCACTTAGAACATGAAGACTTATCTGGTCAAGGTTAGTTTAATGTCCCTGCGTTTGGGGGGGGGTTGTGTAGGAGAGTAGGGTCTGCTATCCTATGGTCACCCCAAATTTTTGCTTTTTGCTTCACTGGTTTTCAACTACTGAGGCTGTGGGCCTGCTGATCAGACCCCCAGCCTGCTGTTCTCTCACTAAATTAATGACACATGTGCTATAGGCACATACCAATTGGAAATGGACTCCTTGTCAGCCCCTGTAGAATGCACTATAGGTGCACAGGGCACAGGAGCCACTAAGGCCTACCAGGGGCTGCAGCATATCTTTTGCCACCCCTGGCTGGTTCTTAAATTGACACAACTGGCTGATCACTCAGCTGGGGTAAGGTGGTGTACACACCCCTTGCTTAGATATAGTATACCTATGTCTAAACCTATATCTGGACACATGTAAACCTGTGAGCCACTCCTATAGACAGGCCTCACCAATCCTGGAGGCTGGGTGCTTGGTTTTTATGTGAGATGGAGCTCTAGCATGAGCTGAGCCTGTCTGCAGCCGTCGGGAACAAATCCCTAAGCTGTTTCAGGATAATGCCATACCATATACTATTAAGTGCCTTATAATCCTCGCGGTTATTTAGCAACTCTGGTTTGGCTTTATCAAAACATGTCGTGTAAGGTGTCATACGCTTTGGAATACCATCCCCTCGCCAGTTCTGGCGACGGGGATGGCATTCCACCCCTCTAGAGGGGTAAGACATGTTACTTTACTTTAATGCGGTTGATTTCTCCAAAGACCTTAAGATCCCCAAAATGGATGCCTCTGCCACAGACAAATGTCTGGACCCCTGGAGCTGACCGAAACCCAGTCAAGGGGGTCCTGGACAAAGGGTTTCCTGTCACAGGAGGGTGTCACCGCCCTCCAGACAGGAGATAGTGTATTGTAGCAGGGAGGTTTGAAAGAAACCAGACACTGCCTGGGGCGCACAAGGCTGCCCCTTGCATAATCCGGCCAAACCGGTTCTGGGGCACTCCAGCCCTCGTGCCAGGGCGGCCTGGATCAAAGGAAGGGGGTGTATCCACCCACTTCCTGGGTCCCACCCATAGGAGGGGACCTAGCAGGTAATCACGCCCACCAGATTCGAATAAGAGTGGGAGCAGTGCCAATGCACATCAGATTTCCTGGAAGAAACATTTGAAACGATATTCTGGACCCTTCGCCCTCCATCTCAACGTGGAAGCCCGAAGAATCTCCCTTGTGGTCAAGGAGTGACCACCCTGCAGCAGCAGGCACCATCCAGCCCTCGACGTCTACTTAGTTGCAGTTCCCGCCGGAACTCGAGCGACTGAGATCGACGAGATCAAGCCTGCCCAGCTTCTAACAGCCCGATCCACAGTCCCTGCAAAGCTGAGACCCGTGGAGGCGACCGGAAGCGTGGGGCACGCCATCTTGAAGTGACCACGAGACGCTGACCGTGCAGCCCACGAGTGACCCTCGAAGCTGTACACCGGGGTTTGAGAAGCCCCCACCCTGAGCTACTCCTGAGCCGAAGTTCAGCCCTCCACACTCGACGAGTGCTGCGTGGGGCCCTTTGGCACGATTTGGCTCAACGCGTTGGCCCGGTCACTTGCCAGCTGGCTTGTGGTCCCTGTGCCGACGAACTACAAAAGAAGACTCGTGATTCTGGTTGCTCCAGATCCACACCAGCTCCCCTGAAAGGGAGCCCCGACTCTGACCTTCCTGGTCCGAGTGAGACGCCATCTTCCAATCCCGCGTGGATTGCTCTTACCAAGGCTTGTTTGCTCCAAACCGGAAGCCGACTGCACCGACGGTGAGAGCCTGCGTGGGACAGATCGTGACCTGCTCCTGGACGTCGCAGATGCCCCAGAGCCCACGTGACAGCGAAGAGAAGCGCCTCGACGACCACCTGATTGCGCCCGACATTGCCTGGTTCCGTCCTGGTTCCACCCTGGTCACTGCTGAGTGACCCAGACTCTGTCCCCTCTGCTTTCAGGTACTCTACAACTTGAGTCCACCCTTGGACTCCACCGGACACTTCGTCTTCACCCTGCCTGCAGCCCTTTCAGCTTCAAGCACCAAGAGCCTGCGTGTCAAAACCCGACGCCACTTCGACCCTGTGCACCCACTTCCTGTGGGTGAGGTAACTTTGCTCCGCCGGTGTTCCCACACTGGTGCACACCTCTAGGGTCTGTGTGTTAAGTTTTGTTCCTCTAGGTTCAGCGGAAGTGTCCTTAAACTTTAACTATTTGACTTTTACGCACCATTGGTTAACATTGGTGCATGCGTGCGCTTTCCGCACATCTCCCGAATCCCGAGGGCCTTTCCCGACTTCAGCATTGCTTGTCCTGACTGCTCCCAGCGATTCCCTAGGCCCTAGGCCTAACCACTGTTCGAGTGGCCTCTCTTATACCACTTGTTTAGTATATGGTTTGAGTGGCCCCCTGCCCTCATCCATAATTGTGCAACTTTGTATGTTTAAACAGTGCTTTTGATTTAACGCTTGTGCCCCTTTATTCATAAAGAATACTGGGGATTGTTTTTAGTAATAAACACATATATTTTTATAATATATACTTGTGTGGTGTCCTTTCATTTGGTATTACAGGATTGTATGTGGTAAAACAGCTCGCTTAACACGACCTCTTAAGTTAAGCCTTTAGGCTGCTTAGTCCATGCTACCCCTAGGATAGCTTGTCTAATAAGGTTGACTTACAACCAGACACCATAAGGGGATTGTTTGGTCAGGTAGTAGGTGGTTCCAGAATTGGAAACATCCCCTACCAGGCCAACTTCTCACACCAAGGCTACCTCCTCCCTCTCTATCTGGAGTTTGACAGCCCTCATTCTGGCCCTATGCTCTAACTTTTGAGAAGCATTCATGCCTCTCTGTGATTCTCTGGAGGCACTAGAAAGATGAGAGTCCCCTGAGGGAGATCTCACTCTTCTGTTGCCTGGGGGAATCATATGTTGGGTTCTGGGGAGGTGCTGGCCCTCTCCATTCCCCAGTAGGTCCAAGTTGGCCTGGCTAAGCCTACCAACTGGAACCTGGCTACCCTGATCCTGTACTCCTAAGTCCTCAACATCTGAGTCCTCATCCAAGTCATCATCATCCTCCTCTTCAAGGGGATCAACTGCAGGGGGGTTCCCTCCAGTTCCTGTATCTAGGGAAGCTGCTTTTGCCTTCTCTAAGTCATCCTGTTCTAGGATTTCTACCAGGATTAGGCAGGTGGGGCTTCTGCCCCTTTTTAACCCTCTTGCTTTGCACAAGGCAATCAAGTCTCTGCGGGTTAGTTTGTCATATCCAAAAGTTGCCTGGGTAGGGTCAACTGTCACAGGACTAGACCCTGAGGCCTTTCCTGTGTCAGACATGGTTACTAGTGAGGTGTAAGTGGTGCACTTACCTACACTAAGTGTTTTCCTACTGGACCTTGCTAGTGAGTTGTAGTCAGGGGTGTGCTACTCCCTTCAACCTACAACTACTAAGTTCAGTAGAACTTAATATGCTAAGCTTTTGATTTTATATGTACCTAGAGGTACTTGATGTGATCTTTCAATTTGATACAAAGATTGCAATGGTAAAACAACAGCAAGCTCAAATCCGCACCGCTGCTCACCAATGTGAGAAGTTGGCCTGGTAGGGGATGTTTCCAATTCTGGAACCACCTACTACCTGACCAAACAATCCCCTTATGGTGTCTGGTTGTAAGTCAACCTTATTAGACAAGCTATCCTAGGGGTAGCATGGACTAAGCAGCCTAAAGGCTTAACTTAAGAGGTCGTGTTAAGCGAGCTGTTTTACCACATACAATCCTGTAATACCAAATGAAAGTACACCACACAAGTATATATTATAAAAATATATGTGTTTATTACTAAAAACAATCCCCAGTATTCTTTATGAATAAAGGGGCACAAGCGTTAAATCAAAAAGCACTGTTTAAACATACAAGTTGCACAATTATGGATGAGGGCGGGTGGCCACTCAAACCATATACTAAACAAGTGGTATAAGAAAGGCCACTCGAGCAGTGGTTAGGCCTAGGGCCTAGGGAATCGCTGGGAGCAGTCAGGACAAGCAATGCTGAAGTCGGGAATGGCCCTCGGGATTCGGGAGATGTGCGGAAAGCGCACGCATGCACCAATGTTAACCAATGGTGCGTAAAAGTCATAGAGTTAAAGTTTAAGGACACTTCCGCTGAACCTAGAGGAACAAAACTTAACACACAGACCCTAGAGGTGTGCACCAGTGTGGGAACACCGGCGGAGCAAAGTTACCTCACCCACAGGAAGTGGGTGCACAGGGTCGAAGTGGCGTCGGGTTTTGACACGCAGGCTCTTGGTGCTTGAAGCTGAAAGGGCTGCAGGCAGGGTGAAGACGAAGTGTCCGGTGGAGTCCAAGGGTGGACTCAAGTTGTAGGGTACCTGAAAGCAGAGGGGACAGAGTCTGGGTCACTCAGCAGTGACCAGGGTGGAACCAGGACGGAACCAGGCAATGTCGGGCGCAATTAGGTGGTCGTCGAGGAGCTTCTCTCCGCTGTCACGTGGGCTCTGGGGCATCTGCGACGTCCAGGAGCAGGTCACGATCTGTCCCACGCAGGCTCTCACCGTCGGTGCAGTCGGCTTCAAGTTTGGAGCAAACAAGCCTTGGTAAGAGCAATCCACGCAGGATCGGAAGATTGCTTCTCACTCGGACCAGGAAGGTCAGAGTCGGGGCTCCTTTTCAGGGGAGCTGTTGTGGATCTGGAGCAACCAGAATCACAAGTCTTTTTAGGTAGTTCGTCGGCACAGGGACCACAAGCCAGCTGGCAAGTGACCGGGCCAACGCGTTGAGCCAAATCATGCCAAAGGGCCCCACGCAGCACTCGTCGAGTGTGGAGGGCTGAACTTCGGCTCAGGAGTAGCTCAGGGTGGGGGCTTCTCAAACCCCGGTGTACAGCTTCGAGGGTCACTCGTGGGCTGCACGGTCAGCGTCTTGTGGTCACTTCAAGATGGCGTGCCCCACGCTTCCGGTCGCCTCCACGGGTCTCAGCTTTGCAGGGACTGTGGATCGGGCTGTTACAAGCTGGGCAGGCTTGATCTCGTCGATCTCAGTCGCTCGAGTTCCGGCGGGAACTGCAACTAAGTAGACGTCGAGGGCTGGATGGTGCCTGCTGCTGCAGGGTGGTCACTCCTTGACCACAAGGGAGATTCTTCGGGCTTCCACGTTGAGATGGAGGGCGAAGGGTCCAGAATATCGTTTCAAATGTTTCTTCCAGGAAATCTGATGTGCATGGGCACTGCTCCCACTCTTATTCGAATCTGGTGGGCGTGATTACCTGCTAGGTCCCCTCCTATGGGTGGGACCCAGGAAGTGGGTGGATACACCCCCTTCCTTTGATCCAGGCCGCCCTGGCACGAGGGCTGGAGTGCCCCAGAACCGGTTTGGCCGGATTATGCAAGGGGCAGCCTTGTGCGCCCCAGGCAGTGTCTGGTTTCTTTCAAACCTCCCTGCTACAATACACTATCTCCTGTCTGGAGGGCGGTGACACCCTCCTGTGACAGGAAACCCTTTGTCCAGGACCCCCTTGACTGAGTTTCGGTCAGCTCCAGGGGTCCAGACATTTGTCTGTGGCAGAGGCATCCATTTTGTGGATCTTAAGGCCTTTGGAGAAATCAACCGCATTAAAGTGAAGTAACATGTCTTACCCCTCTAGAGGGGTGGAATGCCATCCCCGTCGCCAGAACTGGCGAGGGGATGGTATTCCAAAGCGTATGACACCTTACACGACATGTTTTGATAAAGCCAAACCAAAGTTGCTAAATAACCGCGAGGATTATAAGGCACTTAATAGTATATGGTATGGCATTATCCTGAAACAGCTTAGGGATTTGTTCCCGACGGCTGCAGACAGGCTCAGCTCATGCTAGAGCTCCATCTCACATAAAAACCATGCACCCAGCCTCCAGGATTGGTGAGGCCTGTCTATAGGAGTGGCTCACAGGTTTACATGTGTCCAGATATAGGTTTAGACATAGGTATACTATATCTAAGCAAGGGGTGTGTACACCACCTTACCCCAGCTGAATGATCAGCCAGTTGTGTCAATTTAAGAACCAGCCAGGGGTGGCAAAAGATATGCTGCAGCCCCTGGTAGGCCTTAGTGGCTCCTGTGCCCTGTGCACCTATAGTGCATTCTACAGGGGCTGACAAGGAGTCCATTTCCAATTGGTATGTGCCTATAGCACATGTGTCATTAATTTAGTGAGAGAACAGCAGGCTGGGGGTCTGATCAGCAGGCCCACAGCCTCAGTAGTCGAAAACCAGTGAAGCAAAAAGCAAAAATTTGGGGTGACCATAGGATAGCAGACCCTACTCTCCTACAGTTAACATGGACCATGCTCCACACGAACCATTATGTGAAAACGGATAAGGAAAGAGTGGCAGAACTCCCTTCGGTGTCTGGAAAGGGGGGAGTCGACCACACACCCAACAATTAGTAGCATTGCTGGTCTGGTGTGAATAGTGCAACATTCTTACAAATGTGTTATTTCTCATAGCAAGACGATAGGATAACTCGTGAGGAGGCAGATCACTAAATGTGTGCTCTACTGTAGCATTAGAAAACTTATTTACATGAGAAATTGGAAAACATAAATGCAATGCATAACTTGTGCAGGTAACCATCAAACTTAGAAACAATAGAAAACTTAGAAAAACGATACATCGGATAGAGTTTTGACTAACTCTCTCACTATGGGGGTCTATCTCATACATGTCAGATACCTGTCTAACCGTTTCACCCGAGAGGGACTTAGACAATTAAACTGGCTGACTTATTTTACTAGACCGGAGCTTTAACTTATACTCCTGTTGCGGAGTTTTCTCTAACAGAGGAACTTTCAGTTCAGGATTCAGATCAATGTCTGGTTTCAGGCAGTCTTTCAGACAGTCTTTAAAAATGTCCTTTAAAAATGTCTTTTTCCGGACTCCATGGAACTTCTTGATATGGGACAGATGGACCCAACCCTTGCGGCCCTCCAACTTCACGGCCGTACGGGTGGTCAGAAGGACAAGTCGTGGCTCCTTCCAACGAGGCTCCAGCGGACTTGAACGATCAAAATTCCTTACAAGGACGAGGTCGCCTGGAATGACCTCATGCGGTTTCACTTCAGTATTGTCTGGTAATGTAGCGGCAACCTGTGAACGACAAGAGTGTAGGGCAGACATCAAGGAAGCTAGGTAATCTGTCAACATATTACTGGAAACATCTGTAATACTGCGGGGTCTAGGTGTACCCCACATGTTTGGGGGGCGGCCGAATACGACCTCATAAGGGGACAGACCTGATCTGGAGTGTGCGACCATTCGCATAAAGAATAAAGCAACTGGCAGGGCAACTAGCCAGTCTACACCTTTCTCTTTACATGTCTTGGCAATACGGATTTTCAGGGTCTGATTATGTCTCTCTACGAGACCGGCTGCTTCAGGATGGCGCACACAATGGAACTTCCACTGGTACCCTAACAAGAGGGAAACATGTTTCATTAACTCGGATGAGAATGGCTGGCCGTTATCAGAATACACGACCCTAGGGAGTCCATAACGGGGGAAGAATTCACGAACCAACTGCTTGGCAGTGGTCGCTGCTGTGTAATCTGGAACTGGATATGCTTCTGTCCACCTGGACAAAGCGCATACAACTACAAGGACATACTTGAAACCTCGACATCGCTCCATCTGAATATAATCCATCTGGAGGACTTCGAAAGGGTGGTCAGGAGGTTGGAATCCACCTTGTTCCACCGGGACACTTTTACCTGGATTGAATTGACAACATATCATACAAGTACGGACTTTCTGCTTGGCTGCAGCTCGTAAGTGCTTGTTAAACCAAAGGTTCTGAATACTGTCTAACATGGCTTTTTCTCCTAGGTGTGCTGGACTATGTGCGGTATTGATAATGACTTGAACCATAGAGTCGGGGAGAAACCATGTGTCTTTTCCCTTCGTCAACCATCCCTGATCTGTCTGGACCCCTCCTTGTTCGGACCATTTCTTGATTTCTTCAGGAGTAGCATGTAACTGTATGTCTATGACATCTTGTGTAGGGTCCTTAACTGTCATACAAGTAATCTGTTCTGGAGTGGATGTCTGTGTCTTGTTAACTGGAATGTCTGGTGTCTGAGCTGTAAGCTTGGCTGTTCGGTCTGCTAGATCATTACCTTGGGAAATGATGTCAGTAACTTTCGTATGTGCCTTGCACTTCATGATAGCGATAGCTGTCGGTAAATGTATTGCATCTAACAGAGCTTGAATGAGGAGACCATGCTGAATCTTGGTTCCATGAGAAGTCATGAAACCTCTCTCCTGCCAGAGCACTCCGAAGTCGTGTACAACTCCGAATGCGTAACGTGAATCTGTATATATGTTTACTTTCAGGTTCTTGGCACGTATGCAGGCTTGGGTCAGAGCAACTAGCTCTGCTGCTTGAGCAGACAGTGTGTCAATACGGTGTGTTTCAATAACTTCAGTGTCAGTAGTCACTGCATACGCGGCTACTAGTTCTCCTGTACTCGTTCTCATACATGAACCATCCACATAAAGTGTCAGGTCGGGATCAGGTAATGCAATGTCTGTCAGGTCTTGTCTTGGCTTAGTCATAGTGTTAATGACTTCCACACAGTCATGTGTGGCAGGATTTTAAGTAACTGACGGTAACAGAGTAGCAGGATTTAGAACGTTGCAGCGTCTGATTTCTATGTGTGGCTGGAACAGTGTCAGTTCATAACCTGTTAAACGTGCAATGGTCAAGTGCTGAGTCTGTGTTCAGTTTAAAAGAACTTCCACGGAGTGTGGAACTTGTACTGTCAGGGAGTGTCCTAATACTATGGAATCACTTTGTCTGATTGCTAGAGCTGTGGCTGCAACTGACTTGAGGCACGCAGGCAAAGTCTGGGCTACTGGATCTAATGTGCTCGAAAAAAAAGCACAAGGCTTGTACTGTCCGGCTTGATCTTGTGTGAGAACAGATAATGCAGTACCATCACGTTCTGTGACAAAAAGTGTAAAAGGCTTACTGTAGTTCGGTGTAGCTAGAACAGGTGCTTGGCATAAAGCTTTCTTTAACTCATTAAAACTAAGTGTATGTTCAGATGTCCAAGGGAGGACAGTCGATATGGCTGCCTCCTGTGTCGTTAACTGTATCAGTGGCTTTGCTAGAAATGCATACTGAGGAATCCATTGTCTGCAATAAGAAGTGAGGCCAATAAAAGCACGTACCTCCTTCTGTGTCTTGGGCTGTGGAAGACTCGCTATTAACTGGATACGGTCTGGTGTCAACTGCCTACCCCACTTGGACAGTAAGTGGCCTAAGTAGATCACTTGCTGGACACAGAATTGAAGCTTCGAAGGGGACACCTTGTGCCCCATCTCGGCTAGGAAATACAGAACTGTAAGTGACGCTCGCTCGCAGTCACGTTCAGAACGGGCTGTGATCAGTAGATCATCTACATACTGGAGCAGGGCAGTGTCAGTTGGCATGTGAATATTGCCTAGTTGTCTTTTAAGTGCTTGACTGTAAATACTAGGGCTTTCTGTGAAACCTTGAGGAGCTCGTGTGAATTTATAGCTCCTTCCATTTAAACAAAAACCGAAAAGGTACTGGCTGTCTGGATGAATCGGGACACTGAAAAATGCATTCTTGAGGTCTATAACAGTAAAAAATGTAGCTTCAGAATCAATAGCTGTTAATAGAGATGAAATATCTGGGACTACTGGATACTGGGGTATGATACATTTATTAAGTTCTCGAAGGTCAATCACTAATCGATATACTGGAGGTGCATTTGGATCAGTACGTTTCATGACTGGAATGATAGGATAATTACATACATTGGAGTCAGTTTCTACGACTACTCCTTGAGCAATGAGCTCGTCAATAATTTTGGATAAGGCTGCTACAGCCTCAGGTGGCAATCTGTACTGTCTGATCCGTGGCAAGACTATACCTTGCTTGAGGGTCACACGATGGGGTGTGATTCGCATAAAACCTACATCAGTTGGACCTTGCGCCCATAAATGCTGTGGAACATTGGACAATCTTGGATCAAAATCACGTAATACATAATGACCTTTAAAGTCTCTTAAAAACAATCGTATTCCTTCTGGAGAGCAGCAAATAACTGCACCTAATTCTTTTAATGTTTTAATGCCTAACAAATTTTCTGGACATGACTTCGTAAGTAACAAATCAGTAGTTCGGGACAATGGACCAACTTCTAGAGTAACTGGCTTTGAAATCTCGTTAACAATAGGCTTTCCTGAAAATCCAAGGGAAACATTTCTAGAGCCTGAGAGCGGAGCCCCTGGAACCTCGTCATGACTGATAGTAGTCCTACTTGCCCCTGTATCAATCAAAAACTTTCTGTCTTTCCCCAATACTTGACTATGTACATAGGGACCCTCTTGATCTACAGGTATCTCGATGAGAGGCAAGCCTACCTCCCTCTCTAGGCTGTTTCATGAATACGGTTGATACTCTGGATACTCTGTCTGGGCATACTGGTACATCTGCTGTGTAACATGCTGTGTTGCAGCAATAGGCTGCGGTGCTGGAACTGTCTGTTGTGCATTCTGTGGTGTCTGGGAAGTCTGTGAAACTTGTTCTTGTCTAGGCGGACGTGGTCTTTCTTTAGTCTTACCAGTTGCTATGTTGTGTTTCAGAACTGCACACTCGTTTATAAAATGACCTGGTTGTTTACAATAATTGCATGTCCCTTTAACGGGAGCTGCAGGATGACTGGCTTGATTCGGACCCCTCTTCTGACTGTCTTGTGGAACAGATTGTGCAACTAGTACTTTCATTTTCGTGTCTTTCATACGTCTCCTTTCGTGTTCTTGCTCTTCCCTGATTCTATTCTGGTGATACTGGAGCATCTGTAACATTTGTGACGGGGTACTAGCTTGCCAGGTACTTTCGACTTTCAAAACTCGATTTTTAACTTGTGGGCTTGAATTCTCGACTAGTTTAGTAACAAAAAGATGAGGGTATGACTCGCTACCTGTCTTCAAACCACTGTTAATAATAAAACATTTTTCAAATCTAGAATAAAAATCACTAGTATCTTCATCCTGTTTCTGTTTACATGCTGAGATTGCATCCCAATCTTCCTTTTTCGTGGCTAATAACCTTGGCAAAACTTGTATCAATAACTCGGGCAATTCTTTACATTTGTCCCCAAGACCGGTACCTGGTACTCGTATTTTATCTTCAGCTTCTAGAGCTGTCCAATCAATCTTTTTCTCTCCCACCTCCCATTCCTTTTCCTTGAGTTTTTCATATACCCCTGCGGGCAACAGGACCTTTAACATTTTAATGATATCTGGATACGTGTATTCTCCCATACGGAGCATGTCTTTTAATTCTCGATGGAACCCTGCTGGATCTTTGTCGTGACAGGGAATTAATTTCTTCATCTCTAAGAGTTCCATCTATGTGATAGGGGTGTAAACAAATACTCGTTGCATTTCACCACCCGGTGTCCTAACTGGGTGTACTTCTCGTAACGGATGCTGTCTATCTATGTAAAATGGTTTACTTTCTGGAGGTGAGACGTGAACAAAATGCGGGTTCAGAAACGTTCTATATTTGTGGCGCTGTTCTAGAATGACACTACTTAAATCGGTACCTAAACCTTTCCATTTATACTGGAGTAACTCGTTCAGAATATCATGTAACGGATCTGGATCAGAATGTTGTCCTTCATATAGTGTAATGAGGTGCTGGATCATATACATACCCACCAGTCGTTGCTCGGCTGGGGGCAGTTTCAGAAACATTTGTGCCACTATTTCGTCTGGAAAAGTGGTAGAATCAGTAATCCATCGGACTGCTGATCGGGCTAGTTCTTGTTCATGCATGGTACTAAGTTCACTATAACCGATTCGTGATTTCAGAATGTGATCGGTAGCTTGAAATACTTGTTCTAGAGAATATTGTTCTGGTGCTGGAAGATGAAAGACTTTCTTGTGTTCTAGGCGTGAATGTCGGTCTGGAAATCTAGATTTACCTACATACGCTATTCTGGCGGTATTCTCGTCTTCTACTTCTTCAGTATCAGAGTTATCTTCTTTCTCGCTTACTTGTGCTGTTTTGCGTTTCTCGTGTAACCTTATTATTTCCTTACGAATTTTCTTGTACATACTGTCTATACTACTGAGTGTCTTGTGTCTTCCCTCGGCTATATGATCACTCCACTTTGTCAGGACTTTCATTTCGATTGGATCTTTGTCTGGATAATCTTGTTCCCTTATTAAACAATTGATTAGAAACTTTAATAGCATGAGCTGAGTCTCAGCTTTCCTTAGAGACATGATTTCGCCAATACTTTCTGGATCTTCTCCTGTACGGATGAAACGATATATTCTGTCTAGATCTTCTTTCATATTCGGTAGGGTGTCCAAATACTCGGTCACCCGTCTTGCGCGCAATGAATATATAACCATATTATCATCGCCTGGGACTGGATCATAACGGCATTCGGTGAGAGCTCGCCTGATATCTGCAACGGACTGATGTTTGGGCGTACGCTGTAACGCACGTTCATGTAACTCGACTAACGTTATACGTTTGTGTGGCGGCGGGGTACCCGGAGGACCTCCTCCCTCGGCCCCTAAACTGGAATCGTCGACTGATACTCTTCGTGCTGGCAGAGTGACCGATGTAGCGGGAACTTGTACTATGGACTGGACCGGGGGTACCGTAACAGGTGCTGTAACAGGTGCCCCGGTGGCTGGAGGAACAGGAATTACATTATTTACCGGAGCTGGCGGAGCAGGATTCGCATATTCTGGGACTGTGTCGTCCAAATAGGACGAGAGAAAAATATCAGCTGCGGTCGGTTTGTGACGTAGCTTAATCGGAACTAATGGCGGCGGAAAATTACATGGTGCTTCCGGGGTTGCTTTTGGCAAACCCTCGGCAAGAAGAGGATACATACCCTTAATGAGGGCATTTCTCTGTCTGTCTGACTGTTCGGCTTTAACTCGTTCACCTACTTCAATTAATTCCCTTTCTTGGGCTCTTTCTGAGGATTCTCTACTTAATTCAGACTTTATGATTTCTTTTTCTGTTCTTTTATGAGATTCTTTGCGCCATAACTCGATGGCGTCTCTCTGGGACTGTCTGGCTTTCTTTTTCCATAATGCTTCTTCTACTCGCATGATGCACTCGGCATCCCACGTACCTGATACGGGCCATCTATACTTTTCCTCTAATTCCTTGGTGTACTCCACCCATAAATCTAGATATAATATGGCACTTATGCCATGCTTTTGATACATAAAATGACCTGGACTGTCCCTAGGCGGGACAGGAACTGCTTCCTCGAGCAGACCTTTTCTAGTTTTTAACTGACGTAACTTTGAGAACAGAGGCATAACTAGGCTGGAGTCTGGACACAATACAATACACGATAAACACAATAATAACTGAAAAACGAATCATTCATACCACGACATTGAAAACACATGAAATAACATTTTGGACAGAATATTACCTGAAATACTGAAAACAGAATACATGAATTTCTCAAAAACAGAACTTACTGGAACAGAAACTTACTAGAATGACTAGATGCACTGCTAAAACAGTACGAAACTTACCGGTCCCATAAAGAGACACGTCAGGACCCGCATCCACCTAAGTGGACACTTCGTGTTGGATCTGTGTACCCAAACCCACG
The DNA here is from genome assembly GCF_964261635.1 of Lissotriton helveticus. Lineage (NCBI taxonomy): Eukaryota > Metazoa > Chordata > Amphibia > Caudata > Salamandridae > Lissotriton > Lissotriton helveticus. The sequence continues at coordinate 25,137 of NW_027611950.1, forward strand.
GACCAGAGATAAATCAATTGACCCTGTCTAGATACTACCCCAGCAATGGTACTCACCGGGCAGCAAGAACGGAAGGCCTCGGACTGGACTGGACTGCTACGACGACGGACGGACGAACCTCGGACTTTAGTTACAGGCGGGCCTCCGGATACCTCGGACCTTGGACTCTCGGCTTGGGCTCTGGTCGGGACTCGCCGCGTTCCTCCACCACCTCGTCTGGACGCTGGACCGCAACCTCCGTCTCCTCCGTGGGCCTGAGGGATACTTGAAGCAGAAATATCTGCACGTGCACGGTATGGTTCCGTCACGGCTGCAGAGGATCAGGGGGCCTGCGTGGCTTCTCCGGCGCGTGGGGAAAGGGCAAGTCCCTATTCGGGCGCCATTATGTGGTAAATAAATAATTAATTACCGGTTCTATTTTTCGGGATACTCATACAAACAGATAGCTCAATAAATAAGAGTCAAGATTCGAGGTAGCTAGAGTGTACAGGCTTTAATCAGGCATAAAAGGACAGGAACAGGACAGCCTGCATGGGAATGGGATGGCAGGGCCCGACAGCTGCCGGGGGCAGGATCTGGGAATGATGCGCATAACTTTTAATAACAGAACATTAGTATATATAGTTAAACAAAATACATTGCATTCAATACAGTAGGCGTAGCAGTAGGCGGAGTTTGTAGCAGTCGCGAAAGATAAGGGCAAAATGAGGTAACAAGAAGGCGTGTACAGGGCGTATACACAGACATGTGATGTAAACGTAACAGAATATGTCATAAACGGGGCGGAAACATGGAGGGGGCTACCTGAGCAGCTGGGACCTCTAACCTAGTGGTGCGCGCAAACTGACAATGACGTGTTACCAGGGAGAACTGGGGGGCTATGACTTCTGCGCTAGAAGAGGAGACTAAAGTCTGGAGTGTCAGAGCGACATGTACCCAGGCATATCTAGTATCTGGTGTTTAGAGTACATGTTGATAGAATCCAAAAGTTATCAGAGTAAAGGCTAACAGACATTAAGACTGGTGCATGCATAATTCTACATGTAGTGCGTGTGCGGGGAATATTCTATAAATATTAATACAGTATTTCTCTTACATGGAGACATAAAGGCTAGACCATGACGGAAACTATTGATGCGATTCAGTAGCTTAGGAATGCAGAGAAGGAGGGCTGGACTGATAACTAGAAACATAACATATTCTTGGCAGACTGGGAGGCAGAGCCAGGCCGAGCCGGGCACTGCGAGGCATGAAAGTAAGCTAAGAGTCAGGGATACAGGTGGGGGCTGTATCGCTCCTTGGAGAGGGTTCAGAAAACAGGCGCTGAATCTAAGTCCGGGCCCTTTTGAGGCCTAGAAACGGGGATAATTCAATGAATTAACGTGCACACTGTAAAACGTGGCAACGTAGCTTTACATAGGCCCGATATTCGTTGTATTCACGAAAACTGGAAACTGGCATACTAGAGATGGACACAACTATAATTGCGTCTTTAATCGATCATAGGGGAATACATGCATATCGATCATGCACATATAACATAACATAGGGAACACGTAGGCACATACAACATGGCAAAATTTACTTTTCCACAAAGGGGTGGGTATAAATAACAGGAGAGTGAAGGTTACTTACTTTGTTATTGAGAGTGATAGATTTAGTGAGTTAATTAGTGGGAGATAGTTAGTGAGAGATTGAGAGAGTTAGTAAGAGTGATGAAATTAGTGAGAGAGTTAGTGAGAGTGAGAGAGTTAGCGAGTGAGTTAGTTAGTGAGAGAGAGTTATTGAGTTAGTGAGAGTGAGTGAGATTTAGTTAGTGAGAGTGAGAGAGTTAGCGAGTGAGTTATTGAGAGTGAGTTAGTTATGATCACCAATTATAAGTGAAATGGGAATGTCAGAATTTCATTGCTCCGGTTTACTCCACCCAGGAGTAAAGAAAAAACAACAACTCCACTAACCCATGTCATACACTAACTACAGACAGCCAGTAAAGCTGTACCGGGGCCACACCGGCGTGACGGTGAAGCACCCTCTACAGGGACAGGCTACAGACGGTAAATTCTCTACTCTGTCCACCCAACGGCAAGGACAGGATACAGCATCCAAGGCCGAGTCTACTCAGGACAGAGGTGAGGGACCCGAAGGCATGCACTAAATACAGCAATTTGTTAACATGCTTTGTAAGGTCCACCCCGGAGCAACAGGAGCTCCCCTAGCAGGGGTGGATAGCAGACCCTGCTCTGGGAGGAGTAAAGTTTAATAGATGACTGACTTGGAAGAGGGGTGCAGAGAAGGATCTGCTTTATTCCAAGCCCCATCCAGCGAAGATGTAATGGCAAGAAGAGGAATTTGCCTTTCTGCCATTCAACAGACACCAGAGCTCAACGCCCTGGCAGTGGCGGGCAGGTAGGGGCAGTGCAAGGATTTCAGTGGTGCAGGCGCGTAGTGCAAACAGTATGCATGGGAGGGGGTGGGCCAGGTGGATAGAAGGGACACCAGCAGGTAGCTACAAGGCCTTCAACACCCACTCCACTCAAAAACAGCCGGTGTGGAAGGAAAAAGCAGGATGCACCGCACAGCACACACGGACTACAACTCCCACTCCACTCAAAAGCAGCCGGTGTGAAGGAAAAAGCAGGATGCACCGCACAGCACACACGGACTACAACTCCCACTCCACTCAAAAGCAGCCGGTGTGGAAGGAAAAAGCAGGATGCACTGCACAGTACACACGGACTACAACTCCCCCTCTACTCAAAAGCAGCCGGTGTGGAAGGAAAAAGCAGGATGCACTGCACAGCACACACGGACTACAACTCCCACTCCACTCAAAAACAGCCGGTGTGGAAGGAAAAAGCAGGATGCACTGCACAGCACACACGGACTACAACTCCCACTCCACTGAAAAGCAGCGGGTGTGGAAGGACAAAGCAGGATGCACCGTACAATACACACAGACTACAACTCCCAATCCACTCAAAAAGAGCCGGTGTGGAAGGAAAAAGCAGGATGCACTGCACAGCACACACGGCCTACAACTCCCACTCCACTCAAAACAGCCAGTGGGGAAGGAAAAAGCAGGATGCACCGCACAGCACACACGGCCTACAACTCCCACTCCACTCAAAAACAGCCGGTGGGGAAGGAAAAAGCAGGATGCACCGTACAGCACGCACGGCCTACAACTCCCACTCCTTTCAAAAACAGCCAGTGTGAAAGGAAAAAGCAGGATGCACCGCACAGCACACATGGACTACAACTCCCACTCCACTCAAAAACAGCCGGTGTGGAAGGAAAAAGCAGGATGCACCGCACAGCAAACACGGACTACAACTCCAACTCCACTCAAAAACAGCCGGTGTGGAAGGAAAAAGCAGGATGCACCGCACAGCACACACGGACTACAACTCCACTGTACATGTCGAAGTGACCGGTCACCTGTGGACTGCGGCAGCGCAAGCAAGCAGCATCTCGCCAACCTCTTAAGACACAGCAGAAGCCTTTCATGATCGTGGCCTCCACATAGCATGCACCTCACCCAATGAACAGCGCCTAGACGCCGGCGTAGCATTTCATAAAGGTTATTATTGTAGCAGACGAGACAGCTCTCGTGGTCTCACTTCACCAGATGGTGAATAGTGAGACTAGTACAATATAAGGCAAGGGAGACACTTCTAGGCATGGCTGGTCCCAAACAGATACTCTTGATGTTGAGGTTCAGTCTGCTGCCGGTGCTCGCCAGGTAGAGAGCGAGAGGTGCAGGACGAGACATTCGTGTCACAGGTTCATGCAATCGTGGTCAAGTGGGGAAGCCAAGGTTACGATCACACCCTTCAGACATCATCTCATCAACATCGCCTTTTACTGATCACCTTGAATGATGTACATTTAGGGGTCACCTGGGGTGGGGATTACCATCCACAGTGCCCCCTGAGAGCCCCCCCATGCAGGCCGAAGCAACAAACTCTGAGTTCCAGAAACAAAGTGGGGACTATAGGAAAAGCGCCACCTCGAGTCTGCATAAACATGCCACAGGCTGGCCAGCACAGACTTCATTGCACGTCTACAAATAACAAATCCCTCGATTCATGCCGCCCTTCGAGGCTCTAGCTTGCTGCAGGAGTTCTTACCAACAGTAGCTAATAACAAGATCAAGCAAGCATTTGCAAAACCAATGGTGCTAGTGTAGAAACTAAGGTCGGGGACAATCGGTATTTGCCCGGCGGTATCGCCTCTTTAACCCACGAAACATTAATCAATGAAGAGGCAGGCGCTGGAGACTGGAAGGCAGGAAACAAGGTTTATTCTCTCCGGAGGAGAACACGACAAATCAGACAGCAGGTATCGTCATGAGGTGCTCTAACTTATTTCTGAGGCCTGGCCCCTTATATACAGGTTTTTGTGGCTTTATTACAGTTTACATATTCATGGCAATGCTTTGATGTATGGAAAGACATTCCCGGAATCTCCCCTTCGGGCCCATTCCCACACACATTTACAGTAGAAGTCCCCACCCCGGTCACAACAGGTGATGGTTATCGCGCAGCTGGATATTCCGCCGATTCATGGAGTGTGGGGGGTTCGATCGGATCTCGTGGGGTGGGGGCTCTGATCAACTCGGGGGTCCTTTGATGAGGGAAGCTTTCAACTGTACGGGGAGGGGCAAGGAATAGTATCGCAGAGCTAGGTGTCGGCCTGGGAACAAGGAAGACAAACGGGCACAGGAAAAGGGGTTTTTTTTGTATCAAAGGGCCGGGGACTATGAAAAGAATGAAGGGAGGGGTCGCGCTGGGAACAGGATGGGGCTTTGAGGCAGAACTGCGCTGAAGAGGGGTTTATGACTCAAAGCATGTGCGAGCGAGGGGGAGTTGGTCAGCGTGCATGCTTGGCAAGGGCGAAGGGCTATGTTGGGGGCCAGTGGCGTGCAAAAGGGATGGTCCTGATCGAGGCACCTAAAAAAATGGCGGGCGCGCACGACAAAAGTGTGGCATCAGGGGAAAAGGCAAGATGGTGCAGATAATGTTTACCAAACCGTACTAATTTTCCACAGTCCTCCCTTTAACATATTCAAGACATCTTGCTGATCTATTTCCTATTCAAGTCTATTATGGTGGGCATAAGAAAAAGCAGTAGGACCCCAGGTGAAGGAGTCGTAAACACTACATTTAAGATCTCTAGTTTTAGGAGGCGGGCCTATTGAAAAACTTTGATAAACTTGTTAGCAGGAAAGTCATAGTAAGGTAATACAAAAAATGATTCTGTAGAGAGCAGTCAGTACATTGCATACAGGTTATTATATACAGGCTCCGTATATATTTGGTTGGAGCATAATCAATACAATGGTGGCTGGGAGAGAAACGAGACGTAGCAGAAACGATGATTGAGGGTGTCAATGTTCGAAGTTACTGAGTTCTCAGTCCTTTGTTGGCGCTGTGGAGCACCGGCGGTGGAGCTAAGGGTCCAGCTCTATTCTAGGTCCCGTGTTGCAGGGCACGACCTTTTCCTCGCGTTTCTGGTCGAAAAGGTCTTTTTCGCCCTGTGTCTTTCGGAGTCGATAGTCAAAAAGTTCAGGTGGAAGAAGAGTGTACAAATAGTCCATAGGGTAGGTCGGAGAAAAAGGGGGGTGGAGCAATGGCCAGGTCGGGAACAAACTAGGGGAACGAGAGATTTCAGGTAGGCGGGCTTATGACCGAGTTTAGGGAGCGGGGACCTTTCGGCACACATTTGAACATTGGACAGGGGCATCAGGTCAGCCCTCTCCTCTTGTTTTGACGGAAATAGTGCCTCGTCCTGCAGCTCCGTTCTGTCGCGGTCTCGCCTTGGCCCATGCCGCAGACGTTCCATAGTCTGTAGTCAGGCCACGTGCTCCCACATCCGGTCCTTCTTTCCTCCGACAGCTGTACCCTTGAAGGAGTTTGAAAAGACAGTCTTTAGAGAATGGGCAGAGGAAGGTAATCACACAAGTCTATTTCTCTCCCAGCTCCAGGTAAATGACAATAGAAACGTCCGTTATATTAGGGTTCACAACTGACATATAAATGATTGATGGTGGGCCTGCTGGATTTACTATGACTTTCCTTCACAACTGTTTACTATAGTCACGACAGTTCATCTGATGGAGACCCACCTTCGTAATACAAGCCTGACAAAGCTATACCGTTCTCTAGGGGTTTATATTTACAAAAGGGTGTTGTGAGCTATCAACATGGTACTAATAGGTATCTCGCTGAGGGACGAACATAGGCTAAACATCTTTCATTTTATCAATGCATCCTGCCTTTTAACTAAACATTTTCGCTTTCGACAAGGTTCATTGTAATGGTTTTCTTCGCTTCGGTCTAATCTTTAACTTTGTAAAACATCATTCTGGTTCCTATGCAGCCTCTCGCGGCCTGATTACTAAATTAGAAAAGACAGGGGTCTCATGGGAAAATAACTAGGGACATAGAAAACTGTGATGGGGGGGCATCATCTTACTTTGGGTTATAAGGGTACTATCGGCAGAAGGCCACAGTTCAGTTGGTGAGCGTTCAGTGGCATTTCTCGAATTCCAAACTCTGAAATTTGCCTATCGAAAAAATCATTTCTAGGGACCACAGCTGGCCTGCGTTAGTCGCAAGTCGACCCATCTCTTACGATCGGGGGGTGAAGGATAGTTAAAAACTCTTATCGGGGGCAACTGAACGCAATACTGGGTGCGTCCTGGGAAGATGGGGAGGTTTCGATTACCTTTACGGTTTGGGTATTGCGACAATTCGGAACGGGGAAGGTCGCGTCATCTGAGGCATTTTATCTCATAATAGGAGCCGCTGACATGTAGTTCCCTCATTACGGGTCAGATTAGGGAACCTCAGTCGTCTTACCTGTCCTTTCCCTTATGGCCAATTCTCGGTTTCGTCAATTTAGCAGAAAGGAGAGGTAGTGACACGGTCTCATGGTGATTTTATTAAAGACAAGTTTTGTGCAAATACTGGCGGTATTTGGAGCCAATTGGGTGGTGCGCTAGGGGTGGCAGTCTGCCAATTTCGGAGCTAATCGCTCGGAAGAGTGGGAGTGTGAAGGAGAGAGAGAGAGAGAGAGAGAGTGCAACAGCAGGCTAAATAGTACACGTGCGACATGGAGAGTGGCAGTGTATTTAAGAAAGGCTATTTAGTGCATTACACAGCAAAGGACATTTACGGGTCTGCGTTAGAATCTTGAAAGCATGCAGTTTGAGGTGGACGAGCATTAGACAGGGTAGAGGGGACATGCTTTGAGAAAAAGGAAAACGGGTACCACTGTGTCGCACTTTCTTGCATTCTTGGTCCTTCGACCAGTTGAGTCAACGCTTCAGTCACACACACACATTCTCTCATAGTTTCGAATCATACGTGACATGGGTTCATTCGTGCAGCATGGGTTAAGGGTGATCATTTTTCATCAGATCATACTAAATTTATGGGCTCGTTTGCTACGTGAGTAGTTTGTGGGCGTGCTTAGGCGCCACCTTGCAGCGTTGGTCCGCTTCGCGTATCAGACGGGGCAAGGCTTCAGATCTTCGCCATACCTTGGTTGCGGCCCCTGATGTAACCTGTAGAGGGAGGGAAAAGAGGGGAAGGGAGGGGGACAACATTCGCGCATATCAAATACATGGATTCGAGAGTCCTTTACTTACCTCATACTCGTCTTTCCTCCTCGGGGTAGAATCCCTGGGGTATGGTTTCTGGAGTCGGGGGGGGGCAGTGTGTCCTTATAGGTTGTGTGCAGGGAAACGTAAAAAGGAAACCAGAGGTACCTAGTAGATGTATCTCACTATCGGGATCCTTAAATCTCCTTCAATGCTGTGACGTTCTAAGGTTCTTCAGTTCTTTGGTCAGCTCTGTTCCCTAATACCTTTGAGCGTCGTACTTTATAACATTTACATCGTTTTATTTTACCCTTCTTTTACATTCCATTATTTATACCGTTTCGTTTTACCCATCCTCAGAAGTCGAGGTCTTTTCTCCACGCGAGAGTTCATGAGTCAGTCGCGTACCTTGAAGGCAGAGTATCGTGTCGTAGATCCGATCCTTCCTCCGGGGCTGGGCAACCATCTTCTAATAACCTTAAAGAGAGAGCAGGGTAGGGTGCACAGAAAAGAACTCTCCCGCCGATCCCATATTTCAAATAAAGCATGCAATACCCGTTCATAATTTCGAAAACCTTTATTTTTGCAAAATCATAGTACGTGGATTTATGAGGGTGCAGTCGTATTTGGCCGGACACGGCAATGGCTAAAGTGCGTACAGTGGGGGGTGTTGTTTTGCAGCAATAAAAAACATTAGAAAGTTTTATCAATTCATTTGTAGCAAACTAAAACGTCTATCAACTGGCTGGGGGGGTTCGGGGGCATTTATTTCATAATTTAGAAGCATAGTCAGACTAGTTGCAATCAGATTTCCTATATGCATACCGTGTGCGTGCGTCATAAGCGAGGTTATACATCAGCTATATATATATAAAAAATATAATACATTGTACATTTGTAATCATCATTTTTAACGGGATCCTTTTTACATGTTCGTCGAGTGAGCTCTCCTTTCTTCTTGTCAAGTGTACAAAGGATCATATACATGTCTCAGAACATCAAGTTTTTTTTTATTTAGCAAAAAGAAACACCACGAGGTGTTCGTAAGTTCCTATTGATACCGGCGCCATTTTGGGCGGGGCCGGGTCAGTCCGGAAGTAGCATCAGGAAAAAGTTTCCTACAACCGGCAGTTGGACCAGAGTCCTTTTCGGCAGTTCAAGAATTCATGCTAACAGAAGGAGTGGCAATGTCATGTTTATTTTGTTGGCGATCAAGGCAGTTGTCCCTTACCGGAAGCCTGCAGGGGCCGAGGGCTCCGCCGGGTACCTTTGCAGACTCTTCAAGGCTGTGGAGATGTTGTCGGAGGTGGGGGCTCGTGTCCCGGTGGGCAAGCGACCGAGTTACATTGCTGTTCAAAGTTACTCTAGCGGCCGAGACCCGCCTTCCAGCGGACCCAGACGCCATTTTGAGGCCCTGCAGCAGTCCCCTCTCATCGAGTCTGCAAGAGTGGAAGAGACCTTTCTGAGGACAAAATAGGGAGTGGAACTCTGTGTTGTGGAAGCGGGACATTCGGCTGGGGTGCGGCTGTGATGCCCCCGCCTGGGGGGGGCAAGGGAGACTCGTTCGCGCCGTCTCCTTCTCCCGGTGCACTCTAGGCCGTTCTCTTTCATGGGCATGCACGATGGTCTCTCCACACCCTGTGCTCCACAAGGCCCATGCCCAGTGCTACGGAGGTATGGCCACCTGCGGCGCACGTTCGGTGCTGCGCAAGTATCGGTGCAGTCATTGCATATTCGGTGCTCCGAAAATATGGGCACCGTTGCACGTTCGGTGCTGCGCAAGTACTGGGGCACCACCATGGTATGTTCGGTGCTACGAAAATATGGCACCACCGCCTGGCTGGGGGAGTTCGGCGTTGGGCCGGGGGCTGGGAGACCTCCTATCCGTGGAGGTGGGAGAGGCTCGTCCGCGTCGCCTCTCCCTCCCAGCCCAACTTGGACAAATTTCTGCAGAGGTATGGACAGGACATCCCGCCGCCCAGAGCTGCTGCGGCTGTCACGGAGGGGAAAAGGAAGAGGTGTCTCGTTCTTCTCTGGACCGGGCTTCCTTAGGTTATCGGCTGCAGCCGGCCTCAGTTGGCCCCCCGTCGGTCCCTGGCCATGGGTGGTCGGACCGGGTGGACATGTGGCGGGACTACCTGCAACTACCCAGGGCCGCTGCGGCTGGACTCCGCTGGCCCCTGCCTCTCCTCCGGCTCCCCCATATGTTAAGATTTCCTGACCAAGTGTTGGCAGCAGGGCCCGCCTTATATGGGTTGCCGCCAGTTGGGCGTAGCCGTAACCCTGCCCTACTTTGGAAGGTTCCAGAATGTGGGGGGGGGGGTGGGGGGGGGGAGGAATGTTCTGTTGACTTTCATTTTCTACAGTTTACCGTTCTTGTTTCTAGCGTTATTGTTCCTTGCTTGTTATGTTAATTAAAAGTTTGTGTTCATCAGTGGCTTACTGATTTCGTTTCCCATTCCTTTCTTTCCAGGTTGTTTCAAGCTAAATTTTCTTTCCATACGACGCGATTTTCAATTTGCGGCCATCTGGTCGTCCCATTGAAATGGATAGGATATTATACATAGCAGAATGTGCCCTATAATTCTTGAAGCATATAAGTTAAAGACTTAATTTCAATTGCAGATTCTAGCTAAGATTCGTATGCATTATTGTACCAATTCTTATGCATGTGGCCCACATAGAAAGTGCACGAAATGGAAGTTGAATCCATACGAGGCGATTTTCGATTTCCGGCCATCTGGTCACCCGAATCTCAAAGATTATTGTTAATAATTCAGTGTGTTTTTATGCTATTTAGCTAATAATGCATGAACCTGTTTATTAACATGTGCATAATGAGATACCAAAGAGAAAATAATGAAAATGTATTGGTAAACCGTATTTTGGTAGACTTTAAAAAACCCCATTGAAAAACACATGCATCACCAATGCTGCTTTTTGCTTGTGCCTAAAACGAAAATGTGTTATTAAAAAGTGAATATAACACATAGAGATGTTTTTTCTTTTGTTTATGAAGCCTAATGTGAAGGCAGGTCACACCAATGTTTTACTTTGAAAAAATCTCTTTTCTAAAATTTACGGCGTTACCTTGTTTTTTAATATAGCTAAAAAACAATTGTTAAAGTCGCTTATAAAAAAGTGATCGTAAATGCTATTTTGTTTTTTTTTTCAGCTTGAGGTTCAGTTTAATATGAGTCCTAATTTGATGTATCACTTGCCCTAGTAAACAATCCCCAAAGTCTATTTTTTTTTCAATTTTCCCAAGCTCAATGTTAAACACATGCATCACCAATGATGCAAAAAGTCAAGTCAGAAATTTCAAACAGCAATAAAAAAGTGAGAAAAACAGATATTTGAAAAATTCCTTTTGTTTATGCGGCCTTATGTCCAAAGCCATCCAACAAGAGCATTTTTTTTTAATTCGGTCGATTTAAAAAAAATCTGCTAACTATTTTATTTCTCTCAAAAAAGTGCCAAAAAGTGACTTTTTGTGCAAAAAAGTGCCTGTACAATATTTTTTCATCTAATAAACTTTTTATGACTCAGAATACACTTAGGCTTCAGGTCAATGTGTTTTCGTTTGGGGGAGGGGCGCAGGGAAAAAAACACATTTTTTTTCTCGGATTGGTCAAAGGTCAGGCTACCAGCTTGACTCTTGTTGCACCAGTGCTGCTTCGGCTGCACCAGTGCTGCTTCGGCTGCACTGGTGCAGCTTCTCAGACTTGAGGCGTTGCACCAGTGCAGCATAGAAAAGAAACTTTTTAATAAAAGGATTTAAAACTAATTCAAGATATACATTATCTAAGGAATGTTATAAAAACTCAGATATGGAGAATATTTTTCATTTTCGTCCATTTTTGACCGTTTTGGAGCACTTTGAAGCACTGATGCAGCTTTGGGATTTTTATGGTTATTTTGATCAGAGATGCTCCTAATGTGTTTAAAATTCATGTGGGATGTATCCAAGACACTGCAATCACACCTATATAGTTTTTAAATGATTTTGATGTATTAAAATTTTGACCTCCTTAAGGGGGGAAAGGTTGAACTTTTACCCCGCTCGGAGTTCCATGACTTTCGTGACCTTGTCCCCCTGAAATTTAAAATTGCATTTTCAAAGTAATGTGTACAACTATTCATTCTGTGTCATTCATTGTGTGTTTAGCATGCTATTGGGCCACTGTAGCACTTGTTTTTTTTCGTTTTTATGCATTTTTGACCGTTTTTGAACACTTTGATGCTCCAAATGGTCTTTGGACTTAGTCACTTTTTGCTTCATGGAGACTTCAAAAGTGTTAGAAAGTCACTTTGGAGGCACACAGGACAGTGCAAATGCACCTATATAGCAATCAGGACACTCCAATCACACCTATATAGTTTTTAAATGATTTTGATGGATTAAAAATTTTGACCTCCATGAGGGGTGGAAAGTTTGAACTTTTACCCCGCTCGGAGTTCCATGACTTCTGTGACCTCGTCCCCCTGAAATTTAAAATAGCATTTTCCAAGTAATTTGTAAATATATTCATTCTGGGTCATTCATTGTGTGTTTAGCTTGCTATTGGGCCAGTGTAGCACTTTGTTTTTTTCATTTTTATGCATTTGTGACCGTTTTTAAACACTTTCATGCACCAATGATGTCTTTGTACTTCGTCATTTTTCACTTCATGGAGACTTCAAAAGTGTTAGAAATTCATTTTGGAGGCACACAGAACAGTGCAAATGCAGTTACATAGCATTCAGGACACTGCAATTACACCTATATAGTTTTTAAAAGATTTTGATGTAATAACATTTTTGACCTCCATGGGGAGGGCCCTTAAGCTGAACTTTTACCCAGCTCGGAGTTCCATGACTTCCATGACCTTGTCCCCCTGAAATTGAAAATCGAATTTTCAAAGTGTTTAGTAAAACTGTTCATTCTGTGTCATTCGTTATGTCTTTAGCCTGCTATTGGACCACTGCAGCACTATGTTTTGTTAATTTTAACCCAATGTTGACCTTTTTTGACCACTTTGATGCACCAGTGAAGTTTTAGGACTTGGTCATTTTTCACTTCATGGAGACTTCAAAAGTGTTAGAAATTCATTTTGTAAATACCTAGAACGGTGCAAATGCAGCCATATAGAATTCAGGGCACTACAATTACACCTATATAGTTTTTAAATGATTTTGATGCAATAACATTTTTGACCTCCATGGGGAGGGCACTCAAGCTAAACTTTTACCCAGCTCCGAGTTCCACGACCTCGGGTGGAAAAAGTGACTTTGCCCCCTTAAACCCCAAAACTTCAAAAAGTCACCCCTGGAGGCCAGAAATGGGTCTTAGACACTCTTGGTATGTCATCTGAGGTATACTATGGTGTTCTTGGGTCCAGAACTAGAAATGTGATGTGACTCTGATATCTAAGGCCTATAATGGAAAAATGAATTTGACACCAAACACCTCAAAATGTCTGAAATAGGACTCAGACATGTACCTGGAGGCTGGAAATGAGCCCTAGACACTCTTGCTATATCACCTGAGATATAATATAGGGTCCTGGTGGCCACAGGGACCCAAAAACAGTCAGGTGGGTTGATACTGAAAATTAGCAAAAATCGTCCAAAACATTTTTTTGACAAGATTTGCTAATTTTCCAAATAGCTCAGAATGGATATCAGAGACACTGTTTGAGTGCGCAAGATACGAATACACTTGTTAGAAAGGTCAGCTCTGATGCTTTCATGTGATATATATAACTTTGATATTATATAAAGTTTTTTTTCCGCTACCAGCCAAGGGAAACACCTGATATCGTACCCGATTTTGAGAACATTGGGCTGGGTGGAAAAAGTCACTTTGCCCCCTTAAACCTAAAAACTTCAAAAAGTCACCCCTGGAGGCCAGAAATGGGTCTTAGACACTCTTGGTATGTCATCTGAGGTATACTATGGTCTTCTTGGGTCCAGAACTAGAAATCTGATGTGACTCTGATATCTAGAAGCTATAATGGAAAAAAAAGAATTTGACACCAAACACCTCAAAATGTCACAAATAGGAGTCAGACATGTACCTGGAGGCTGGAAATGAGCCCTAGCCACTCTTCTTATATAATCTGAGATATATTATGGGGTCCATTATTGAGCATGGAGGCTGTCAAGGTTAAATATGATGTTGGTGCTCATGCCTGGCTCTAGACCAGTCTTGCCCAGACAGCACGCAGGAAGGCCCAGCTCATCAGAAATGTCATAACTTCAATCGACGATACTGTAGTGTTTAAATATTCAACGTTGCAGAATATTGCACTGCTAGGCAATTACCTCTCAGCACGGGAGAATTATAGCTGATGTCCACCTTTCTGCCCAGATTTTGTTGGGTTTTTCCCAAGCACAGAGCTGTTTTCCATGGACAAGTTTCATAAGGTTTTACCTGACCAAATGTGTCCATGAGAAACCCACAAAGTGCAGTACTGTTACTCTTTTTGCAACACCCCTTAGATCAGAAACTCCAGTTTCTGCGCAAAATCGAATTTACAAACTTGTAATGAAGGTGTTTTTGGTGTCACAATGAAGGCATGATGTAATGTCAAGGCTTTCTGCTCAAATAACATTTGAGTTCTAAGATTGACAGTTCTATTTTGTAAAGGATGTTCTAAGTTTGGAATGAGAGTTCTAATTTAGAATTGAAAGAATTCCTTTAGAATGTAGATTGGAACACCGCTTCTAATTTGGAACGTTCGAACTATGTATGGAATGCAAATTCTACATTTGGAATGCCTCTTGCACAAAACATACATGTTTTTTTAAGGTTGAAGCAGCCAGCAGCTATGTGTGATATCTTAATTTTGGGAGTAGGAAACAGTACATCCCAAGACTACATATTCCTTTTGCACCATGACCCCCCAGGGTACCCAGAACTACCTTCTATTGAATGGATGTGTGTGTGCAATGCTCTTGAAGCCGTGTGTAGTTACACAAGAAGGAGTCTATGGGAGGCCAGGCCAGCAGAAAGGCTAACACAGACGAAGACTCAGAGCCCAGCCATAAGACCTCTGCCAGGCTCTGCTAGTCTGTGCAGAAGACTGATGTAAGGTGTCTTCTAACCCTTAGATCCCACCCTGCCATTTGAATACCTGAATCACACCTGTGAAATGGGCAGAGCAGATAGGAAGAAACAGAATGACAAGCTGTGCATTCCTATGCAGTACACTAGGCCCATCTCACCATCGCCTTTACAGATTCTGTTAACATGTATGCAATAAAGAGAAAACAGGAAACCTTAATAATACGATTATTGTAACTGACTTCCTTCGCTCAATCTTCTGCTTCCGTGATGTTATGCGAAAGATGGACCTATATCTACCAACATAATGTATCACTGGTCCCCAAAGGCAGCCTTGAGTGTTATCAGCATTTCCCATCAATCGGTTGTGATGTCATCTCCTACACCACACCCCTGACCCTGGCAGGTTTGTGACATCATGTACTACATCACACCCCTGGGTCTGGCAGGCTTTATGACATCATTCACCTCTTTGGTATATATAGAGTTAATGAAGGTGTTTTTGGTGTCACAATGAAGGCATGATGTAATGTCCAGGCTTTTTGCTCAAATAACATTTGAGTTCTAAGATTGACAGTTCTATTTTGTAAAGGATGTTCTAAGTTTGGAATGAGAGTTCTAATTTGGAATTGAAAGAATTCCTTTAGAATGTAGATTGGAACAGCGCTTCTAATTTGGAACGTTCGAACTATGTATGGAATGCAAATTCTACATTTGGAATGCCTCTTGCACAAAACATTCATTTTTTTAAGGTTGAAGCAACCAGCAGCTTTGTGTGGTATCTTGATTTTGGGAGTAGAAAACAGTACATCCCAAGACTACATATTCCTTGTGCACCATGACCCCCAGGGTATGCAGAACTACCTTCTATTGAATGCATGTGTGTGTGCAATGCTCTTGAAGCCGTGCATAGTTACACAAGAAGGAGTCTATGGGAGGCCAGGCCAGCAGACAGGCTAACACAGACGAAGACTCAGAGCCCAGCCATAAGACCGCTGCCAGGCCCTGCTAGTCAGTGCAGAAGACTGATGTAAGGTATCTTCTAACCCTTAGATCCCACCCTGCCATTTGAATACCTGAATCCCACCTGTGAAATGGGCAGAGCAGATAGGAAGAAACAGAATGACAAGCTGTGCATTCCTGTGCAGTACACTAGGCCCATCTCACCATCGCCTTTACAGATTCTGTTAACATGTATGCAAAAAAGAGAAAACAGGAAACCGTAATAATAAGATTATTGTAACTGACTTCCTTCGCTCAATCTTCTGCTTCCGTGATGTTATGCGAAAGATGGACCTATATCTACCAACATAATGTATCACTGGTCCCCAAAGGCAGCCTTGAGTGTTATCAGCATTTCCCATCAATCGGTTGTGATGTCATCTCCTACACCACACCCCTGACCCTGGCAGGTTTGTGACATCATGTACTACATCACACCCCTGGGTCTCGCAGGCTTTATGACATCATTCACCTCTTTGCTATATATAGAGGCATAGTCGGGGATGCCTGCAGTGTGTGTGCAGTCTGTGGACTGGGCTATGAATGGTGTGAAAGAGGTGTGAATGGGGGACTTGGGGGCACCGAGCTAACATCAGACTCACAGGATGGCCGCGGCAGTTCTGCTTCTCGTGGCCTCTGCCATGTGTTGTTTGGTCGTTCAGTGGGAGAAAACAGGCAGCACCTCGCAGACCGCCAGAGAGATGCACTTTGAGGTGGGGGCGGAGCCTTCCATAAGGTGTGGTAAGGGCTTATGAGGTTCCGTGTAGTTGCAATAAACAACTTTTAATAGCAATTCCTGGGGTTCTCTTTGCAGGCAAATTGAATTTTGCCTTTCGCTCCAAGAACTCTGGCACCGCCCCTATCTGGAGCGGGGTGCGGAATGTCTGTGAGTTTAATGGGAAGCACGGTAGTATGAATGAAGGTGTGAATGGGGGACTTGACCAGATCAGATGCAATTTGTTTCCCTGACATAATTTTAGATTGAGTACAAAGAAATCAAATATTTCCCAAAAAACAATCATCCATGTTGAGTTTCATTATTTCATGATCACCAGGACCTCCCAGGGGCAAGGCGACGGTGACAGAGACTCCGGTGGCAGAAGGTGAACAGGAGCAGTCCCTTGCAGGCTCTTCTGCTGGCCCCAGTAAGTTGTTCTATTGTTATATTAATACTTATACTTCCCTAACTTTTACAGCTCCTATTCATTACAAACTGGTTCCTAATAATTCTATGTTTTACAAAATAGTCTTTGATCTTCTTCTAATGTGGACTACTTTCTACATTCTTATCCTGCCTCTACCATCACTCTCTGTGCTACTACTATTTACAATTATGAGTCGGTCTGTGTAGGTAGCTAAGCTTGTCCATTCGGCAAACGGTGTGAAACAAAACTCTGATACAGCAATAGCTCTAGGCACTGAGTGCAGTCCTCTGGGTTGCCCTTGCTGTCTATTCCAGTCTTCTTAATGTAAGTGCTTTGACATTTTCCAACAACAAAATGTCATTGTTTACACCAAGTAAAAGGTAGCAGTTGCCTTTTTGATTTGAGAGGAGCACATCCCATACCGCTAGTGTTTCAGGGACTATTCTTCACACAAAGAAGTATGAACAAGATAAATAGGACATTGTTGATGATAGGTTCAAAGTTCGGCATAGGGTTTTTGTTCAGAAATAGCACGGCGCTCAACAGCTGGTAGGTTCGAGGTAGTTGTTATGATTGTAAATTGTTGGTGCAGCTTGATCAGAGATGACCCTATTCTCTGCGAGAGAAGGGAGAGAGGAGCTCTGCCTTCTATAAGTCTATATACAGTGTCAAGCGCACACAACCTAAGTTTATTCGATAGTTTGTGATGTGTTCTTTGATGGAAGGACAAGACCAGACTTTTCTTTTTTTATTTGTTCCTTTCCTTATTTATTGTATCACAAAATGGTATTTGTATAAATGCAAACCAGCTGACACGTAATTCGTCAAAAATGGGGTTGACCCGTGACTCTTCAGGGCTGTTGAAGTTAGGCTGAGATCAGTATCGTCGGATCGGTGATAATTCCAACCCGGTCCTAATCAGGCATCGGTGAGTAATGTTCCCGTGTGCGCAGAGGAGGTGCTCCTTCGAACAGGGAATGTGAGTTGTGCCGCCGTTCAGTATACGGTCGGTCACTGACGGGCAAGCAAATCCGCTTGACCCATCGTTGAGGCTTGTCAGTAAGCCGGTTACGGTGAGGGACTTCTGTCAGTTCTCGAAAGTATTGGAATTATCACCGGTCCGACGATACTGATCTCAGCCTAACTTCAACAGCCCTGAAGAGTCACGGGTCAACCCCGTTTTTGACGAAACACGTGTCGGCTGGTTTGCATTTATACAAATACCATTTTGTGATACAATAAATAAGGAAAGGAACAAATAAAAAAAGAAAAGTCTGGTCTTGTCCTTCCATCAAAGAACACATCACAAACTATCGAATAAACTTAGGTTGTGTGCGCTTGACACTGTATATTGTTGATGATAGATGCAGTTCGACTTTCGACATACCTCAGTCCGAACAGAAGTTGAACCCCCATTCCCCTGACCGACTATCTAGAATGTCTGACCAATGATTTTACGACCCAGAAGAACAGAAGAAGAGAGACTACCTCCGAGTCCCGGCCTATCTGAGTCACTGAAACATGACTGCCAAGTGCAGTAGTTCAAACCTTTCCGCTCACTCACTCGTGAACAAAAACCACACAGTGTTTGTTAGTTTAACATTTTTATTTTCAATTGAGAAATGAAAACATTATTTCTTTATTTTTAATAGCGTAGTATTCATATGGATGAAGATGACGTTAAAGTTTACTTTAAACAACATTCCCATGAATGAAATTAGTATGACTCAAACTTAAAAATATTTAACACTAACAGACACAGGAAATTAGTAGAATAACTGTGCGTGAGCCCCCACCTTCTTTAAAGTACTTAAGTACTGCTGGTGGTGACTCAGTAGTAGTTGGTGAATCGTCTGGCTGAAGGGCAATGGAATCTTCTTTCTGTAATGAGAAAAATGGTGCACGTTAAGCAAGCATTAATCAGTTGTCAAAAGAAGAAGTGTAGCATTTAATGGAATAAGCATCTAAAAGGTTAACACCCTCCCCAAAACCGTAACATTTTTTCAATCCCAGTAATACAAAATGTGTTATGTAACATTTCCTTCCATTACGAGACAAAATAGGGGGTTGTGTATGGCATCTGAAAATATGACATGTTTTTCCTAGACGTCACAACATCTGATGCGGCACAGATGACCATCAGTGCTGGGGCCAGCAGTGCGGAGGGGTCCACTCTGGATGCGGCGGTGCCAACAGGAGGAGCTGGGGGGGAAGGCTCAGCGGCGGCGGATGGTGGTAAGTTATTATACTCCTTACTTATTGAATTTTTTTTGAGTAGGCTCGTAAAGGAGTGTATGATGTACTGTACAGTAGTACACAGTACACTAGTATAAGTACACTGTACTGTCAAGAACATTTACTAATTTATAACTACTTTTTGGGCTATCACGGAGAAGACAGTCAACCTTGACTTGTAATAGCATTAGTGGCTGTACTTCTCTGGTAACCAATGGTCCCCTCTATTTCACTTGAACTCAGCTGGCCAATTTTTATTTTAAAGCCAAGTCATAATTTTGACCTCCATAAGGGGGGAAAGGTTGAACTTTTACCCCGCTCGGAGTTCCATGACTTTCGTGACCTTGTCCCCCTGAAATTTAAAATTGCATTTTCAAAGTAATGTGTACAACTATTCATTCTGTGTCATTCATTGTGTGTTTAGCATGCTATTGGGCCACTGTAGCACTTGTTTTTTTTTCGTTTTTATGCATTTTTGACCGTTTTTGAACACTTTGATGCTCCAAATGGTCTTTGGACTTAGTCACTTTTTGCTTCATGGAGATTTCAAAAGTGTTAGAAAGTCACTTTGGAGGCACACAGGACAGTGCAAATGCACCTATATAGCAATCAGGACACTCCAATCACACCTATATAGTTTTTAAATGATTTTGATGAATTAAAAATTTTGACCTCCATGAGGGGTGGAAAGTTTGAACTTTTACCCCGCTCGGAGTTCCATGACTTCTGTGACCTCGTCCCCCTGAAATTTAAAATAGCATTTTCCAAGTAATTTGTAAATATATTCATTCTGGGTCATTCATTGTGTGTTTAGCTTGCTATTGGGCCAGTGTAGCACTTTGGTTTTTTCATTTTTAGGCATTTGTGACCGTTTTTAAACACTTTCATGCACCAATGATGTCTTTGTACTTCGTCATTTTTCACTTCATGGGGACTTCAAAAGTGTTAGAAATTCATTTTGGAGGCACACAGAACAGTGCAAATGCAGTTACATAGCATTCAGGACACTGCAATTACACCTATATAGTTTTTAAAAGATTTTGATGTAATAACATTTTTGACCTCCATGGGGAGGGCCCTTAAGCTGAACTTTTACCCAGCTCGGAGTTCCATGACCTTGTCCCCCTGAAATTGAAAATCGAATTTTCAAAGTGTTTAGTAAAACTGTTCATTCTGTGTCATTCATTATGTCTTTAGCCTGCTATTGGACCACTGCAGCACTATGTTTTGTTAATTTTAACCCAATGTTGACCTTTTTTGACCACTTTGATGCACCAGTGAAGTTTTTGGACTTAGTCATTTTTCACTTCATGGAGACTTCAAAAGTGTTAGAAATTCATTTTGTAAATACCTAGAACGGTGCAAATGCAGCCATATAGCATTCAGGGCACTACAATTACACCTATATAGTTTTTAAATGATTTTGATGCAATAACATTTTTGACCTCCATGGGGAGGGCACTCAAGCTAAACTTTTACCCAGCTCCGAGTTCCACGACCTCGGGTGGAAAAAGTGACTTTGCCCCCTTAAACCCAAAAACTTCAAAAAGTCACCCCTGGAGGCCAGAAATGGGTCTTAGACACTCTTGGTATGTCATCTGAGGTATACTATGGTGTTCTTGGGTCCAGAACTAGAAATGTGATGTGACTCTGATATCTAGGGCCTATAATGGAAAAAATGAATTTGACACCAAACACCTCAAAATGTCTGAAATAGGACTCAGACATGTACCTGGAGGCTGGAAATGAGCCCTAGACACTCTTGCTATATCACCTGAGATATAATATAGGGTCCTGGTGGCCACAGGGACCCAAAAACAGTCAGGTGGGTTGATACTGAAAATTAGCAAAAATCGTCCCAAATTTTTTTTTTACAAGATTTGCTAATTTTCCAAATAGCTCAGAATGGATATCAGAGACACTGTTTGAGTGCGCAAGATATGAATACACTTGTTAGAAAGGTCAGCTCTGATGCTTTCATGTGATATATATAACTTTGATATTATATAAAGGTTTTTTTCCGCTACCAACCAAGGGAAACACCTGATATCGTACCCGATTTTGAGAACATTGGGCTGGGTGGAAAAAGTCACTTTGCCCCCTTAAACCCAAAAACTTCAAAAAGTCACCCCTGGAGGCCAGAAATGGGTCTTGGACACTCTTGGTATGTCATCTGAGGTATACTATGGTCTTCTTGGGTCCAGAACTAGAAATCTGATGTGACTCTGATATCTAGGAGCTATAATGGAAAAAAATGAATTTGACACCAAACACCTCAAAATGTCACAAATAGGAGTCAGACATGTACCTGGAGGCTGGAAATGAGCCCTAGCCACTCTTGTTATATAATCTGAGATATATTATGGGGTCCTGGTGGCTACAGGGACCTGAAAACAGTCATGAGGGTTGATACCGAAAATTAGCAAAAATCGTCAAAAAAAGTTTTTTTGACAAGATTTGCTAATTTTCCAAATAGCTCAGAATGGATATCACAGTCACTTTGTGAGTACCCAGGACCTAAATATACTTGTTAGAAAGCTCAGATCTGATGCTTTCATTTGATCTATCTACCTTTGCTATTATCTGAAGGTTTTTTTTCAGCTTCCAGCCATGGGAAAAACCTGACATTGTACTCGATTTTGAGCACCTTAGGCTGGATGGAAGAAGTGACTTTGCCCCCTTAAACCCCAAAACTTCAAAAAGTCATCCCTGGAGGCCAGAAATGGGTCTTAGACACTCCTGGTATGTCATCTGAGGTATACTAAGGGGTCCTTAGGTCCAGAACTAGAAATTTGATGTGACTCTGAGCTCAATGTGATGTGACTCTGAGCTCTATGGCCTATATTGGGAAAAATGAGTTTGATCCCAAACACCTCGAAATGTCACAAATAAGAGTCAGACATGTACCTGGAGGCTGGAAATAAGCCCTAGCCACTCTTGTTATATCATCTGAGATATATTATGGGGTCCTGGTGGCTACAGGGACCTGAAAACAGTCATACAAAGCAATTTGAATCCATATGAGGCAATTTTTAATTTGCGGCCATCTGGTCACCCTGTGAAATGGATAGGATATACTACAGAGGATGTAGTGCACTCTATTTCTTGAAGCATATGATGTACTGACTTAATTTCAATTGCAGTATGTAGCTAAGACATTTACAATTCATAGTGGTAACTCTCATGGTTGTGGCTTATAGGGACAAGGTACAAATCAAGTGTAACCTTCAGGTAAGTTTTTATTTTTCACTTTCATGTGTGTTGTAGAACACTTTATACTTTTGGCTATAATTCATAGTCTGTACATTATAGAGACATAATTTAAACAGCACTTTGTTCCTAGTGATGTGCATCTTACCCATGTGAATTATTATGTGTGTGGCGTATTGTAAAGTTGTCAAAATTTGAGGTTGAATGTATGACGTTTTTCAATACCGTCGCATGTACGAAAAAGTATGCCTTACATTTTGTCCCATACTTCTAAAACCATACAATCTGGATCCATAATTGGAAGTGCAGCATTAAGCTAACATGATGCCACTGTCCTGTGTTCATTTTCATGCATGTGGAAAGCTTCAAAGTGGTGTGAATCTTTCAGCGATTAAACACATATTTTTAAAAAAATTCCTTCAGCTTTTGCAAAATGTGTCACGTATGTTATGTCATCAGTCAAGATCCATATTAGATAGAGCTTGATTTCCAACTGCAACACATTCTATAACATAGCCTACTACAGTGTGCCATTTTATATGCATGTGGCTCACACACAAGGTGCATACAAAGCAATTTGAATCCATACGAGGCGATTTTTAATTTGCGGCCATCTGGTCACCCATTGAAATGGATAGGATATATTACATAGTATGTGGTGCACTATAAATCTTGAACCATATGAGGTACCGACCTAATTTCAATCACAGTATGTAGCTAAGACATCTACACTTTATAGTGGTAACTCTCATATTTGTGGCTTATAGGGACAAGGTACAAATCAAGTGTAATCTTCAGGAAAAGTTTTTATTTTTCACTTTCATGTGTGTTGAAGAACACTTTATGCTTTTGGCTACAAAATGTGAAGTTGAATGTATGATGTTTTTCAATAACGTCACATGTGTGAAAAAATATGCCTTACGTTGTGGCCCATAATTCTAAAACCATACAATCTGGATCCATAATTCTGAGTGCAGCATACAGTTACCATCATGCCACTGCCCTGTGGTCATTGTCATGCCTGTGCCATGCTTAGAAGTGGTGAGAATCATTCAGTGATTAAACGCATGTTTTATAAAATTTGCCTCCATTTTTTGCAAAATGAGTCATGTATATTGTGTCATCAGTCATGATCCATACTAGATAGAGCTTGATTTCCAACTGCAACACATTCTATAGCATACCCTACTACATTGTGTCATTTTAAATGCATGTGGCTTACACGTAAGGTACATACAACGCAATATGAATCCATACGACGCGATTTTCAATTTGCGGCCATCTGGTCGTCCCATTGAAATGGATAGGATATTATACATAGCAGAATGTGCCCTATAATTCTTGAAGCATATAAGTTAAAGACTTAATTTCAATTGCAGATTCTAGCTAAGATTCGTATGCATTATTGTACCAATTCTTATGCATGTGGCCCACATAGAAAGTGCACGAAATGGAAGTTGAATCCATACGAGGCGATTTTCGATTTCCGGCCATCTGGTCACCCAAATCTCAAAGATTATTGTTAATAATTCAGTGTGTTTTTATGCTATTTAGCTAATAATGCATGAACCTGTTTATTAACATGTGCATAATGAGATACCAAAGAGAAAATAATGAAAATGTATTGGTAAACCGTATTTTGGTAGACTTTAAAAAACCCCATTGAAAAACACATGCATCACCAATGCTGCTTTTTGCTTGTGCCTAAAACGAAAATGTGTTATTAAAAAGTGAATATAACACATAGAGATGTTTTTTCTTTTGTTTATGAAGCCTAATGTGAAGGCAGGTCACACCTATGTTTTACTTTGAAAAAATCTCTTTTCTAAAATTTACGGCGTTACCTTGTTTTTTAATATAGCTAAAAAAACAATTGTTAAAGTCGCTTATAAAAAAGTGATCGTAAATGCTATTTTGTTTTTTTTTTCAGCTTGAGGTTCAGTTTAATATGAGTCTTAATTTGATGTATCACTTGCCCTAGTAAACAATCCCCAAAGTCTATTTTTTTTCAATTTTCCCAAGCTCAATGTTAAACACATGCATCACCAATGATGCAAAAAGTCAAGTCAGAAATTTCAAACAGCAATAAAAAAGTGAGAAAAACAGATATTTTTATTCGGTCGATTTAAAAAAAATCTGCGAACTATCTTATTTCTCTCAAAAAAGTGCCAAAAAGTGACTTTTTGTGCAAAAAAGTGCCCGTACAATATTTTTTCATCTAATAAACTTTTTATGACTCAGAATACACTTAGGCTTCAGGTCAATGTGTTTTCGTTTGGGGGAGGGGCCCAGGGAAAAAAACACCTTTTTTTTTCTCGGATTGGTCAAAGGTCAGGCTACCAGCTTGACTCTTGTTGCACCAGTGCTGCTTCGGCTGCACCAGTGCTGCTTCGGCTGCACTGGTGCAGCTTCTCAGACTTGAGGCGTTGCACCAGTGCAGCATAGAAAAGAAACTTTTTAATAAAAGGATTTAAAACTAATTCAAGATATACATTATCTAAGGAATGTTATAAAAACTCAGATATGGAGAATATTTTTCATTTTCGTCCATTTTTGACCGTTTTGGAGCACTTTGAAGCACTGATGCAGCTTTGGGATTTTTATGGTTATTTTGATCAGAGATGCTCCTAATGTGTTTAAAATTCATGTGGGATGTATCCAAGACACTGCCATCACACCTATATAGTTTTTAAATGATTTTGATGTATTAAAATTTTGACCTCCATAAGGGGGGAAAGGTTGAACTTTTACCCCGCTCGGAGTTCCATGACTTTCGTGACCTTGTCCCCCTGAAATTTAAAATTGCATTTTCAAAGTAATGTGTACAACTATTCATTCTGTGTCATTCATTGTGTGTTTAGCATGCTATTGGGCCACTGTAGCACTTGTTTTTTTTTCGTTTTTATGCATTTTTGACCGTTTTTGAACACTTTGATGCTCCAAATGGTCTTTGGACGTAGTCACTTTTTGCTTCATGGAGATTTCAAAAGTGTTAGAAAGTCACTTTGGAGGCACACAGGACAGTGCAAATGCACCTATATAGCAATCAGGACACTCCAATCACACCTATATAGTTTTTAAATGATTTTGATGAATTAAAAATGTTGACCTCCATGAGGGGTGGAAAGTTTGAACTATTACCCCGCTCGGAGTTCCATGACTTCTGTGACCTCGTCCCCCTGAAATTTAAAATAGCATTTTCCAAGTAATTTGTAAATATATTCATTCTGGGTCATTCATTGTGTGTTTAGCTTGCTATTGGGCCAGTGTAGCACTTTGTTTTTTTCATTTTTAGGCATTTGTGACCGTTTTTAAACACTTTCATGCACCAATGATGTCTTTGTACTTCGTCATTTTTCACTTCATGGGGACTTCAAAAGTGTTAGAAATTCATTTTGGAGGCACACAGAACAGTGCAAATGCAGTTACATAGCATTCAGGACACTGCAATTACACCTATATAGTTTTTAAAAGATTTTGATGTAATAACATTTTTGACCTCCATGGGGAGGGCCCTTAAGCTGAACTTTTACCCAGCTCGGAGTTCCATGACCTTGTCCCCCTGAAATTGAAAATCGAATTTTCAAAGTGTTTAGTAAAACTGTTCATTCTGTGTCATTCATTATGTCTTTAGCCTGCTATTGGACCACTGCAGCACTATGTTTTGTTAATTTTAACCCAATGTTGACCTTTTTTGACCACTTTGATGCACCAGTGAAGTTTTTGGACTTAGTCATTTTTCACTTCATGGAGACTTCAAAAGTGTTAGAAATTCATTTTGTAAATACCTAGAACGGTGCAAATGCAGCCATATAGCATTCAGGGCACTACAATTACACCTATATAGTTTTTAAATGATTTTGATGCAATAACATTTTTGACCTCCATGGGGAGGGCACTCAAGCTAAACTTTTACCCAGCTCCGAGTTCCACGACCTCGGGTGGAAAAAGTGACTTTGCCCCCTTAAACCCAAAAACTTCAAAAAGTCACCCCTGGAGGCCAGAAATGGGTCTTAGACACTCTTGGTATGTCATCTGAGGTATACTATGGTGTTCTTGGGTCCAGAACTAGAAATGTGATGTGACTCTGATATCTAGGGCCTATAATGGAAAAAATGAATTTGACACCAAACACCTCAAAATGTCTGAAATAGGACTCAGACATGTACCTGGAGGCTGGAAATGAGCCCTAGACACTCTTGCTATATCACCTGAGATATAATATAGGGTCCTGGTGGCCACAGGGACCCAAAAACAGTCAGGTGGGTTGATACTGAAAATTAGCAAAAATCGTCCCAAAATTTTTTTTTACAAGATTTGCTAATTTTCCAAATAGCTCAGAATGGATATCAGAGACACTGTTTGAGTGCGCAAGATATGAATACACTTGTTAGAAAGGTCAGCTCTGATGCTTTCATGTGATATATATAACTTTGATATTATATAAAGTTTTTTTTCCGCTACCAACCAAGGGAAACACCTGATATCGTACCTGATTTTGAGAACATTGGGCTGGGTGGAAAAAGTCACTTTGCCCCCTTAAACCCAAAAACTTCAAAAAGTCACCCCTGGAGGCCAGAAATGGGTCTTAGACACTCTTGGTATGTCATCTGAGGTATACTATGGTCTTCTTGGGTCCAGAACTAGAAATCTGATGTGACTCTGATATCTAGGAGCTATAATGGAAAAAAATGAATTTGACACCAAACACCTCAAAATGTCACAAATAGGAGTCAGACATGTACCTGGAGGCTGGAAATGAGCCCTAGCCACTCTTGTTATATAATCTGAGATATATTATGGGGTCCTGGTGGCTACAGGGACCTGAAAACAGTCATGAGGGTTGATACCGAAAATTAGCAAAAATCGTCAAAAAAAGTTTTTTTGACAAGATTTGCTAATTTTCCAAATAGCTCAGAATGGATATCACAGTCACTTTGTGAGTACCCAGGACCTAAATATACTTGTTAGAAAGCTCAGATCTGATGCTTTCATTTGATCTATCTACCTTTGCTATTATCTGAAGTTTTTTTTTCAGCTTCCAGCCATGGGAAAAACCTGACATTGTACCCGATTTTGAGCACCTTAGGCTGGATGGAAGAAGTGACTTTGCCCCCTTAAACCCCAAAACTTCAAAAAGTCATCCCTGGAGGCCAGAAATGGGTCTTAGACACTCCTGGTATGTCATCTGAGGTATACTAAGGGGTCCTTAGGTCCAGAACTAGAAATTTGATGTGACTCTGAGCTCAATGTGATGTGACTCTGAGCTATATGGCCTATAATGGAAAAAATGAGTTTGACCCCAAACACCTCGAAATGTCACAAATAGGAGTCAGACATGTACCTGGAGGCTGGAAATGAGCCCTAGCCACTCTTGTTATATCATCTGAGATATATTATGGGGTCCTGGTGGCTACAGGGACCTGAAAACAGTCATACAAAGCAATTTGAATCCATATGAGGCAATTTTTAATTTGCGGCCATCTGGTCACCCTTTGAAATGGATAGGATATACTACAGAGGATGTAGTGCACTCTATTTCTTGAAGCATATGATGTACTGACTTAATTTCAATTGCAGTATGTAGCTAAGACATTTACAATTCATAGTGGTAACTCTCATGGTTGTGGCTTATAGGGACAAGGTACAAATCAAGTGTAACCTTCAGGTAAGTTTTTATTTTTCACTTTCATGTGTGTTGTAGAACACTTTATACTTTTGGCTATAATTCATAGTCTGTACATTATAGAGACATAATTTAAACAGCACTTTGTTCCTAGTGATGTGCATCTTACCCATGTGAATTATTATGTGTGTGGCGTATTGTAAAGTTGTCAAAATTTGAGGTTGAATGTATGACGTTTTTCAATACCGTCGCATGTACGAAAAAGTATGCCTTACATTTTGTCCCATACTTCTAAAACCATACAATCTGGATCCATAATTGGAAGTGCAGCATTAAGCTAACATGATGCCACTGTCCTGTGTTCATTTTCATGCATGTGGAAAGCTTCAAAGTGGTGTGAATCTTTCAGCGATTAAACACATATTTTTAAAAAAATTCCTTCAGCTTTTGCAAAATGTGTCACGTATGTTATGTCATCAGTCAAGATCCATATTAGATAGAGCTTGATTTCCAACTGCAACACATTCTATAACATAGCCTACTACAGTGTGCCATTTTATATGCATGTGGCTCACACACAAGGTGCATACAAAGCAATTCGAATCCATACGAGGCGATTTTTAATTTGCGGCCATCTGGTCACCCATTGAAATGGATAGGATATATTACATAGTATGTGGTGCACTATAAATCTTGAACCATATGAGGTACCGACCTAATTTCAATCACAGTATGTAGCTAAGACATCTACACTTTATAGTGGTAACTCTCATATTTGTGGCTTATAGGGACAAGGTACAAATCAAGTGTAATCTTCAGGAAAAGTTTTTATTTTTCACTTTCATGTGTGTTGAAGAACACTTTATGCTTTTGGCTACAAAATGTGAAGTTGAATGTATGATGTTTTTCAATAACGTCACATGTGTGAAAAAATATGCCTTACGTTGTGGCCCATAATTCTAAAACCATACAATCTGGATCCATAATTCTGAGTGCAGCATACAGTTACCATCATGCCACTGCCCTGTGGTCATTGTCATGCCTGTGCCATGCTTAGAAGTGGTGAGAATCATTCAGTGATTAAACGCATGTTTTATAAAATTTGCCTCCATTTTTTGCAAAATGAGTCATGTATATTGTGTCATCAGTCATGATCCATACTAGATAGAGCTTGATTTCCAACTGCAACACATTCTATAGCATACCCTACTACATTGTGTCATTTTAAATGCATGTGGCTTACACGTAAGGTACATACAACGCAATATGAATCCATACGACGCGATTTTCAATTTGCGGCCATCTGGTCGTCCCATTGAAATGGATAGGATATTATACATAGCAGAATGTGCCCTATAATTCTTGAAGCATATAAGTTAAAGACTTAATTTCAACTGCAGATTCTAGCTAAGATTCGTATGCATTATTGTACCAATTCTTATGCATGTGGCCCACATAGAAAGTGCACGAAATGGAAGTTGAATCCATACGAGGCGATTTTCGATTTCCGGCCATCTGGTCACCCAAATCTCAAAGATTATTGTTAATAATTCAGTGTGTTTTTATGCTATTTAGCTAATAATGCATGAACCTGTTTATTAACATGTGCATAATGAGATACCAAAGAGAAAATAATGAAAATGTATTGGTAAACCGTATTTTGGTAGACTTTAAAAAACCCCATTGAAAAACACATGCATCACCAATGCTGCTTTTTGCTTGTGCCTAAAACGAAAATGTGTTATTAAAAAGTGAATATAACACATAGAGATGTTTTTTCTTTTGTTTATGAAGCCTAATGTGAAGGCAGGTCACACCTATGTTTTACTTTGAAAAAATCTCTTTTCTAAAATTTACGGCGTTACCTTGTTTTTTAATATAGCTAAAAAAAACAATTGTTAAAGTCGCTTATAAAAAAGTGATCGTAAATGCTATTTTGTTTTTTTTTTCAGCTTGAGGTTCAGTTTAATATGAGTCTTAATTTGATGTATCACTTGCCCTAGTAAACAATCCCCAAAGTCTATTTTTTTTCAATTTTCCCAAGCTCAATGTTAAACACATGCATCACCAATGATGCAAAAAGTCAAGTCAGAAATTTCAAACAGCAATAAAAAAGTGAGAAAAACAGATATTTTTATTCGGTCGATTTAAAAAAAATCTGCGAACTATTTTATTTCTCTCAAAAAAGTGCCAAAAAGTGACTTTTTGTGCAAAAAAGTGCCCGTACAATATTTTTTCATCTAATAAACTTTTTATGACTCAGAATACACTTAGGCTTCAGGTCAATGTGTTTTCGTTTGGGGGAGGGGCCCAGGGAAAAAAACACCTTTTTTTTTCTCGGATTGGTCAAAGGTCAGGCTACCAGCTTGACTCTTGTTGCACCAGTGCTGCTTCGGCTGCACCAGTGCTGCTTCGGCTGCACTGGTGCAGCTTCTCAGACTTGAGGCGTTGCACCAGTGCAGCATAGAAAAGAAACTTTTTAATAAAAGGATTTAAAACTAATTCAAGATATACATTATCTAAGGAATGTTATAAAAACTCAGATATGGAGAATATTTTTCATTTTCGTCCATTTTTGACCGTTTTGGAGCACTTTGAAGCACTGATGCAGCTTTGGGATTTTTATGGTTATTTTGATCAGAGATGCTCCTAATGTGTTTAAAATTCATGTGGGATGTATCCAAGACACTGCCATCACACCTATATAGTTTTTAAATGATTTTGATGTATTAAAATTTTGACCTCCATAAGGGGGGAAAGGTTGAACTTTTACCCCGCTCGGAGTTCCATGACTTTCGTGACCTTGTCCCCCTGAAATTTAAAATTGCATTTTCAAAGTAATGTGTACAACTATTCATTCTGTGTCATTCATTGTGTGTTTAGCATGCTATTGGGCCACTGTAGCACTTGTTTTTTTTCGTTTTTATGCATTTTTGACCGTTTTTGAACACTTTGATGCTCCAAATGGTCTTTGGACTTAGTCACTTTTTGCTTCATGGAGATTTCAAAAGTGTTAGAAAGTCACTTTGGAGGCACACAGGACAGTGCAAATGCACCTATATAGCAATCAGGACACTCCAATCACACCTATATAGTTTTTAAATGATTTTGATGAATTAAAAATGTTGACCTCCATGAGGGGTGGAAAGTTTGAACTATTACCCCGCTCGGAGTTCCATGACTTCTGTGACCTCGTCCCCCTGAAATTTAAAATAGCATTTTCCAAGTAATTTGTAAATATATTCATTCTGGGTCATTCATTGTGTGTTTAGCTTGCTATTGGGCCAGTGTAGCACTTTGTTTTTTTCATTTTTAGGCATTTGTGACCGTTTTTAAACACTTTCATGCACCAATGATGTCTTTGTACTTCGTCATTTTTCACTTCATGGGGACTTCAAAAGTGTTAGAAATTCATTTTGGAGGCACACAGAACAGTGCAAATGCAGTTACATAGCATTCAGGACACTGCAATTACACCTATATAGTTTTTAAAAGATTTTGATGTAATAACATTTTTGACCTCCATGGGGAGGGCCCTTAAGCTGAACTTTTACCTAGCTCGGAGTTCCATGACCTTGTCCCCCTGAAATTGAAAATCGAATTTTCAAAGTGTTTAGTAAAACTGTTCATTCTGTGTCATTCATTATGTCTTTAGCCTGCTATTGGACCACTGCAGCACTATGTTTTGTTAATTTTAACCCAATGTTGACCTTTTTTGACCACTTTGATGCACCAGTGAAGTTTTTGGACTTAGTCATTTTTCACTTCATGGAGACTTCAAAAGTGTTAGAAATTCATTTTGTAAATACCTAGAACGGTGCAAATGCAGCCATATAGCATTCAGGGCACTACAATTACACCTATATAGTTTTTAAATGATTTTGATGCAATAACATTTTTGACCTCCATGGGGAGGGCACTCAAGCTAAACTTTTACCCAGCTCCGAGTTCCACGACCTCGGGTGGAAAAAGTGACTTTGCCCCCTTAAACCCAAAAACTTCAAAAAGTCACCCCTGGAGGCCAGAAATGGGTCTTAGACACTCTTGGTATGTCATCTGAGGTATACTATGGTGTTCTTGGGTCCAGAACTAGAAATGTGATGTGACTCTGATATCTAGGGCCTATAATGGAAAAAATGAATTTGACACCAAACACCTCAAAATGTCTGAAATAGGACTCAGACATGTACCTGGAGGCTGGAAATGAGCCCTAGACACTCTTGCTATATCACCTGAGATATAATATAGGGTCCTGGTGGCCACAGGGACCCAAAAACAGTCAGGTGGGTTGATACTGAAAATTAGCAAAAATCGTCCCAAAATTTTTTTTTACAAGATTTGCTAATTTTCCAAATAGCTCAGAATGGATATCAGAGACACTGTTTGAGTGCGCAAGATATGAATACACTTGTTAGAAAGGTCAGCTCTGATGCTTTCATGTGATATATATAACTTTGATATTATATAAAGTTTTTTTTCCGCTACCAACCAAGGGAAACACCTGATATCGTACCTGATTTTGAGAACATTGGGCTGGGTGGAAAAAGTCACTTTGCCCCCTTAAACCCAAAAACTTCAAAAAGTCACCCCTGGAGGCCAGAAATGGGTCTTAGACACTCTTGGTATGTCATCTGAGGTATACTATGGTCTTCTTGGGTCCAGAACTAGAAATCTGATGTGACTCTGATATCTAGGAGCTATAATGGAAAAAAATGAATTTGACACCAAACACCTCAAAATGTCACAAATAGGAGTCAGACATGTACCTGGAGGCTGGAAATGAGCCCTAGCCACTCTTGTTATAAAATCTGAGATATATTATGGGGTCCTGGTGGCTACAGGGACCTGAAAACAGTCATGAGGGTTGATACCGAAAATTAGCAAAAATCGTCAAAAAAAGTTTTTTTGACAAGATTTGCTAATTTTCCAAATAGCTCAGAATGGATATCACAGTCACTTTGTGAGTACCCAGGACCTAAATATACTTGTTAGAAAGCTCAGATCTGATGCTTTCATTTGATCTATCTACCTTTGCTATTATCTGAAGTTTTTTTTTCAGCTTCCAGCCATGGGAAAAACCTGACATTGTACCCGATTTTGAGCACCTTAGGCTGGATGGAAGAAGTGACTTTGCCCCCTTAAACCCCAAAACTTCAAAAAGTCATCCCTGGAGGCCAGAAATGGGTCTTAGACACTCCTGGTATGTCATCTGAGGTATACTAAGGGGTCCTTAGGTCCAGAACTAGAAACTTGATGTGACTCTGAGCTCAATGTGATGTGACTCTGAGCTATATGGCCTATAATGGAAAAAATGAGTTTGACCCCAAACACCTCGAAATGTCACAAATAGGAGTCAGACATGTACCTGGAGGCTGGAAATGAGCCCTAGCCACTCTTGTTATATCATCTGAGATATATTATGGGGTCCTGGTGGCTACAGGGACCTGAAAACAGTCATACAAAGCAATTTGAATCCATATGAGGCAATTTTTAATTTGCGGCCATCTGGTCACCCTTTGAAATGGATAGGATATACTACAGAGGATGTAGTGCACTCTATTTCTTGAAGCATATGATGTACTGACTTAATTTCAATTGCAGTATGTAGCTAAGACATTTACAATTCATAGTGGTAACTCTCATGGTTGTGGCTTATAGGGACAAGGTACAAATCAAGTGTAACCTTCAGGTAAGTTTTTATTTTTCACTTTCATGTGTGTTGTAGAACACTTTATACTTTTGGCTATAATTCATAGTCTGTACATTATAGAGACATAATTTAAACAGCACTTTGTTCCTAGTGATGTTAATCTTACCCATGTGAATTATTATGTGTGTGGCGTATTGTAAAGTTGTCAAAATTTGAGGTTGAATGTATGACGTTTTTCAATACCGTCGCATGTACGAAAAAGTATGCCTTACATTTTGTCCCATACTTCTAAAACCATACAATCTGGATCCATAATTGGAAGTGCAGCATTAAGCTAACATGATGCCACTGTCCTGTGTTCATTTTCATGCATGTGGAAAGCTTCAAAGTGGTGTGAATCTTTCAGCGATTAAACACATATTTTAAAAAAAATTCCTTCAGCTTTTGCAAAATGTGTCACGTATGTTATGTCATCAGTCAAGATCCATATTAGATTATGGCAGAGATACCCGCCACCCCCTCTCAACACAATCCCCAAGGATGGGAAACCAAACGGTTCTGAACTTTTGGAAGGCGGGAAGGGAGTGACCCTTCCCGGCCGTATTTATTAAAATATGAAACAAAATCAAAACATTAAAATAACAGTTTCATATTATGTACAATTTCATTTCCATATTACGATGTTTGGCTAACCTTCACAGATCTCTAATACAAAGATTCTCCTAGCCGATCCAATATCCTACAAAACATTTGACTTGAAATTGTACATCCTAACATAAGGGCCAACGGCAAGGTCGTAACCGGTGTCAGATCCCTAAACCGGAAATACATCCCTCACTTGTGAGAGGACCAACCGCACAGAGGCGTACCTCAAGTGCATCTTACCAATTTCCCTTTGACTTGACGGGGGCCCCAATAAACTCGACGCCATTTAACGGTCGTCCGAGGACTCGTGTGAGGTGTCTAAGAGGTAGCGTAAACCCCCTCCCGAACCCCACACAACCAACTTACCCATCTGCCGTCGCAGATGTCCTGGCCCCGGGAAATTCTCCAGGAGGGCCCGTAGCCCCTCCTATCCAGGAAGGGGCCTTGACCACCTTTCCTTTCCTTCCGGCGGCCCATCCTTAGACGGGACCGCCTCCCCGTTGAGGGGCCAATGGCCACCTCCCCCGAGCGCTCCCATCCGTAATGGGTGACGCCCCCACATAGGGATCTTCCAAATACTGCTCACCGATCATGACCTTACCGCCCGACAATAAATACGACAAATCTACCTAAATTACTAAATCACGAAACAATTATAACCTATTAAAAGCATGATTACTGATCAACACCACTGCAAAATCCTTTATTTGCACCATATACCGAAAGTGACCATCTTTATTGCATACTCAAAATTATCACGACAACCGTCACAACCTGAAAAAATTAGAGTTACCACATCACAACTTTATTTCAAAACAACGAGCTGTCCTCAGGGGCTGGTGGGTGGGTCAAAATTGGCTCTTCGTTCCGTCTTGAGCTCACGTGCAGTGGGGAGGTGCAGCTTCAGAGCACAGGAACAAGAGGACGTTTTCTTGGCGTGTTGC
This sequence comes from Lissotriton helveticus, assembly GCF_964261635.1. Classification (NCBI taxonomy): domain Eukaryota; kingdom Metazoa; phylum Chordata; class Amphibia; order Caudata; family Salamandridae; genus Lissotriton; species Lissotriton helveticus. The sequence goes on from NW_027611950.1 coordinate 60,248, forward strand.
TTCTTTTATCCGTCTTCAGGGCGGGCGACAACCCGCCCCCGCCCGCCCCCGGGGGCGTGGCTGAGTGCGTCAGTGTCTAGGACAACCCACTCTAGGGCGGGAAAAAGGCGCGCCCCGGCTACGCCGCTTTGGGCATACCAGCCGAGACTCGCCCCCCGCCCAAGATGGCTTCCCGGGGGGATCGTGGTACTCCACCATACGTTCGGGGGGACCGAGTGGTCGCCCCTTTCCATATGGCAGAGATACCCGCCACCCCCTCTCAACACAATCCCCAAGGATGGGAAACCAAACGGTTCTGAACTTTTGGAAGGCGGGAAGGGAGTGACCCTTCCCGGCCGTATTTATTAAAATATGAAACAAAATCAAAACATTAAAATAACAGTTTCATATTATGTACAATTTCATTTCCATATTACGATGTTTGGCTAACCTTCACAGATCTCTAATACAAAGATTCTCCTAGCCGATCCAATATCCTACAAAACATTTGACTTGAAATTGTACATCCTAACATAAGGGCCAACGGCAAGGTCGTAACCGGTGTCAGATCCCTAAACCGGAAATACATCCCTCACTTGTGAGAGGACCAACCGCACAGAGGCGTACCTCAAGTGCATCTTACCAATTTCCCTTTGACTTGACGGGGGCCCCAATAAACTCGACGCCATTTAACGGTCGTCCGAGGACTCGTGTGAGGTGTCTAAGAGGTAGCGTAAACCCCCTCCCGAACCCCACACAACCAACTTACCCATCTGCCGTCGCAGATGTCCTGGCCCCGGGAAATTCTCCAGGAGGGCCCGTAGCCCCTCCTATCCAGGAAGGGGCCTTGACCACCTTTCCTTTCCTTCCGGCGGCCCATCCTTAGACGGGACCGCCTCCCCGTTGAGGGGCCAATGGCCACCTCCCCCGAGCGCTCCCATCCGTAATGGGTGACGCCCCCACATAGGGATCTTCCAAATACTGCTCACCGATCATGACCTTACCGCCACAGGCCGGATAGTTGACCGGCTATCCGGACCCCCCACAAAACTCCTACCTAAAGGTCATATTATAAACTCTTTAACCAAGCTATGATGTCTCCTATGAGTAACTCGTTCCCCACCCGGGACAAATGAACACCGTCCCCCAGGTACATACTGTCTCCTCTGATACAACCATGCGACACAGAATGCAGAGTATTTGAACGAAACAATCTACTCAATTTGTTATTTATCTACCTTACTGAATGGTTCAGAGCAGAAACAGAAATCGCCCCCCGCCACACCTTTCGTGGGATCAAGTGGGACCATGCAATCGTGCACCCTGGAACTCTCCTTGCCAACCAACTTACTGTGGATATCATTGCCTCAAGAAGAAGTCGTCTACCAGTGGCCACCAGATCGTTGCCCCCAAGATGGACTATGATTATAGACGGCGGTGACCTTGTCCGCCCTAACACAACCTCAAAAAAGGATTGAAACTGGTCAATACAGAGCCCGCCCTTTCCGTAGAAGGACACACTGTACCCGTATTCCCCAGCGACGTGAACCATGTCACCTGCTTTGAATACTTCCGCGGCTCGCCTCACGTATGAGTGGCCCACGACCCACACCTCCTTTTTCACAGCCGGTGATGTCTGACCGCTGGTCCACATGTGTTGGGTCGACCGCACAGTCCGCCCCGCCTCGTAGGCTTGCGCAACTGAAATCCAAACCAAAACAAGAAGCGTGAGTACATCATTACAGCTTCATAACATGTGCAACCGCACATACCTTTTATAACAGTTCGAGGACCAACGACCAACGCGTTTTACTTCCTCCACACTCAGACCCCTGGCTGTAGCCTCTGTAGCAGCCCCTATCCGAAAAGAATGGGTCCCAAACTCTCCGGGGTTCAAGCCCGCGGCCGAAATCGACATCGCAAGCACCCGCTGGAACTGAAACCTTGTCAGTGGGGTGGTGTCAGCGTGTCTCAAAAAGGTCCCCCCCCATGATGCCACTCTCTGCGCTAAATATTCCTCTACGCAAACCACAGGGCACATGGAGGACCCGGGAATCCTCTGTATGATTATGCAGTCCCCAAACGCACCCTGATCGGTTTTGGACCTGACAAACGAGACAGTCATTGTCTCCCCCTTGACCTGGACGTGCTCTTGGCACAATCCCCCCATCGTATCCCGCTTGTTCCTCGCCACTAGTTCGCTTACCCGCATAGCCCCATGGAATGCTAGCGCAACAGCGGCTCGGAATAAAGCTGTCTCATACTGTGATGAACATGTTGCCGGGAGTACGGAGAATAACAGGGCCAACCTATCCAGACCTATCGGGCGCCTCTCATCTGTTTTGCGACCCTCCAGGCGTTGCCACCCCCGTAACGCTTTCTGGACTATGAAAGACGCTGTCGGGTCCTGGATCCCATGAGCCTTTGCCATAAAGGAAATGGCGGCCCGATGCCTCTGGGCCGTAGCTACTGATTTGCCTGCCTGATGTAAAGACAGCAAAAATTTAACAACAAGCTCCTCCTGGCCCCAAAGCTCCCCCCTAGCAGAACCCAAAAAGGACCAATAGGAACGGAACGCCCCTTCGTATGCCTTCCTTGTCCTGGGCGCTAAACTCTCTCCCACGAGGTTTTGTAGTTCGGGGCACCGAGAGACCAGAGAGCTTCGGGAAAGGGAGCTGCCACCGGGTCCGCTGTGGGCAGAAAACCCCAAAAGGCCTGCATACGGAAACGAGAAAGTGCATCAGCCGCTTGGTTCAACACCCCCGGTACATGTCTTGCCCTAAAGAGCACATTCAACTGCATGCATAATAACACAATTTCTTTAAGCAGTCTCAGCATCCATGTGCAACGTGCTGCTTGGCTATTGATGCATTCTACCACGGTCATGTTGTCAGACCAAAATACCACAGACTGATCACGTAACCCCTCAGGCCAAGTTTTCAGGGCCACCAAAATAGGGAAAAGTTCTAGAAAAGCAATGTTCTTTGTCAGTCCGCACTCATGCCACCATGTCGGCCATTTCTGAGCGGGCCATCGGCATTACTCTCAGGGCAAAATTCAACTGGCCCACCACTTGTTGTAATTGATGCAGTTTTACTTTAGTCGCACTGATACATGTTTGGAGGGATGCCCTGAATTTCACAACCTTTACTCTTGGTAATCAAAAACAACCCTCCACCGAGTCGAGCTCGATCCCCCGAAACTCGAGGGAAGTCGAGGGACCCACGGTCTTACCTGGCGCCAACGGCACACCAAATTGATTCATCAAAACACAAAACTCATTTAAAGCCTGTCCACGTTCTGGATCCCCGGCTGCCCCCAAGAACAGAAAATCATCGAGATAGTGCATAACATGTTGAAAACCCGTCTCCTTTGTGAAGACCCATTGCAAAAAACAACTGAACATTTCAAAATAGGCACAAGATATAGAACACCCCATTGGCATACATCTATCCTTGTAATAGCACCCCCGGAACCTAAAACCAAGGAGACGCTGATCGTCTGGGTGTACCGGGAGCAACCGGAACGCTGACTCGATATCTGGCTTTGCCATCAGCGCCCCGGGCCCCAGGCGATGCAACATGGCAACGGCCTCATCGAATGATGCGTACCGCACCGAACACACTTCCGGGTCTATCGCATCATTTACGGAAAGACCACGTGGGGCCGACAAATTATGTATCAGCCGGAACTCACCCAGGTCCTTCTTGGGGACCACCCCTAGAGGGGAACAAACAAAATTATGAACCGGTGGCAAGTCAAATGGACCGGCGACACGACCTCGAGTCACCTCCCTCTCAATCTTTGCCTGTACCACATCCGAATGCTGTAAGACCGAAAGTTGATTCGTACAATCAGCTACACCCTGAAAATCCCCCACTGGGATGCGGAAACCATATGAAAACCCGTTCCGCAACACCCCAGCGGAAGCATGATCCGGGTATTCACTGAGCCAAGGAATCATTGCCATGGTATCAATTGGAGTAGGTAAAGCCGCCCCTCGGACTATTTCAGACCTGTTTGGCGCTTCCCTTACCACCGTTATCACCCGTTTTGGCTCTGCACATGGACTCAGGATGGGTTGACTGCCCACACCCCCCACATTCATGTCTGAACTTGCATGACCCCTGTGGCCTCGTACATTTACCTCTGTTATAATTCCAACAGATCCCCCTTTTACCTGCGTTGCCACTCGTCTTCGAGTGGTACTCACTACCCGCACCCGTCCGAAAGGGTGTCCCAGAATATTGGCGGGAAGATTCACCCCCGCTATTCCCAGACAATGGAACTTTTAACATTCCAGTACCCTCCATTTTTTGCCATGACACGGAGTCGTAACAATCCCAAGTCAACACTGGGTCATGTTCTTTTGCTTTCCTAAAAACATTGTCATAGCAGAACCACTGATTGCCCCCATACGCTACGGAGTACTCCATGATACGCGCTTGATAAATAGGCAATTCGGTCAGCAACTCGGGCCTGCGCTCACCCATGATGGAGGTAAAAATGCCCCATGCTCTGCCCCAAGTACCAATGTTTTCGTCAACCTTAAAGGCGGCCATTTTTGCGCGCCAAACACTCGGATGCATGAGCTCCTTTTGGCTCTTAACATGCTCCATCTCGTAATGGTCGGTAAGCAAAGAAAAAATATTAACATACTTATTCGCCCAAATCTTTTCCTTAAGTTCCAGTGGAACATGCTGAGCCACCTTCTCCCTTCGTGAAGGTACAGACCCTTCCCCCGCGATCGGCAATGGCCGCTTACCTGAACTAGAAGCTGCATTTGCCGTCGAAACTGGGCCCGTTGTATTTTCCGGGCATCGTCAGCCGTGGTGCCCTCGTTATCTTTACCCAACCACGCTGCTAATTGTGCCGCTAACTCGGGAGGCATATCTTCCCTGGTCACGGGGGTGACCACCACGGGGATCGGATTCCCCCCCTTCGGCACCGGGGTTGGCTCCTCGAGTGGGGTATCAGGGACCGGAGTTTCACCCCCGAGCGCCCCCTTTCTGGACCTCTTGCCTCTCCCACCGGGGACTACTCCCGGCAAAGGCCGTTTCGGTCCTCCCTCCACATTCTTAGCCGCCATCTGCTTCTTCAAATCGGCTACCTCCTTCATGAGCCTGCGGAGCATCTCATCGGTACTGACCCGCTTTCCGACTTTCTTAGGCATTCCCAGACGGGATATCTGTAAGACAAAAAGAAAGATTACAACGCTCAAAATTGGCTCTTCGTTCCGTCTTGAGCTCACGTGCAGTGGGGAGGTGCAGCTTCAGAGCACAGGAACAAGAGGACGTTTTCTTGGCGTGTTGCTTCTTTTATCCGTCTTCAGGGCGGGCGACAACCCGCCCCCGCCCGCCCCCGGGGGCGTGGCTGAGTGCGTCAGTGTCTAGGACAACCCACTCTAGGGCGGGAAAAAGGCGCGCCCCGGCTACGCCGCTTTGGGCATACCAGCCGAGACTCGCCCCCCGCCCAAGATGGCTTCCCGGGGGGATCGTGGTACTCCACCATACGTTCGGGGGGACCGAGTGGTCGCCCCTTTCCAAGAGCTTGATTTCCAACTGCAACACATTCTATAACATAGCCTACTACAGTGTGCCATTTTATATGCATGTGGCTCACACACAAGGTGCATACAAAGCAATTTGAATCCATACGAGGCGATTTTTAATTTGCGGCCATCTGGTCACCCATTGAAATGGATAGGATATATTACATAGTATGTGGTGCACTATAAATCTTGAACCATATGAGGTACCGACCTAATTTCAATCACAGTATGTAGCTAAGACATCTACACTTTATAGTGGTAACTCTCATATTTGTGGCTTATAGGGACAAGGTACAAATCAAGTGTAATCTTCAGGAAAAGTTTTTATTTTTCACTTTCATGTGTGTTGAAGAACACTTTATGCTTTTGGCTACAAAATGTGAAGTTGAATGTATGATGTTTTTCAATAACGTCACATGTGTGAAAAAATATGCCTTACGTTGTGGCCCATAATTCTAAAACCATACAATCTGGATCCATAATTCTGAGTGCAGCATACAGTTACCATCATGCCACTGCCCTGTGGTCATTGTCATGCCTGTGCCATGCTTAGAAGTGGTGAGAATCATTCAGTGATTAAACGCATGTTTTATAAAATTTGCCTCCATTTTTTGCAAAATGAGTCATGTATATTGTGTCATCAGTCATGATCCATACTAGATAGAGCTTGATTTCCAACTGCAACACATTCTATAGCATACCCTACTACATTGTGTCATTTTAAATGCATGTGGCTTACACGTAAGGTACATACAACGCAATATGAATCCATACGACGCGATTTTCAATTTGCGGCCATCTGGTCGTCCCATTGAAATGGATAGGATATTATACATAGCAGAATGTGCCCTATAATTCTTGAAGCATATAAGTTAAAGACTTAATTTCAATTGCAGATTCTAGCTAAGATTCGTATGCATTATTGTACCAATTCTTATGCATGTGGCCCACATAGAAAGTGCACGAAATGGAAGTTGAATCAATACGAGGCGATTTTCGATTTCCGGCCATCTGGTCACCCAAATCTCAAAGATTATTGTTAATAATTCAGTGTGTTTTTATGCTATTTAGCTAATAATGCATGAACCTGTTTATTAACATGTGCATAATGAGATACCAAAGAGAAAATAATGAAAATGTATTGGTAAACCGTATTTTGGTAGACTTTAAAAAACCCCATTGAAAAACACATGCATCACCAATGCTGCTTTTTGCTTGTGCCTAAAACGAAAATGTGTTATTAAAAAGTGAATATAACACATAGAGATGTTTTTTCTTTTGTTTATGAAGCCTAATGTGAAGGCAGGTCACACCTATGTTTTACTTTGAAAAAATCTCTTTTCTAAAATTTACGGCGTTACCTTGTTTTTTAATATAGCTAAAAAAACAATTGTTAAAGTCGCTTATAAAAAAGTGATCGTAAATGCTATTTTGTTTTTTTTTTCAGCTTGAGGTTCAGTTTATTATGAGTCTTAATTTGATGTATCACTTGCCCTAGTAAACAATCCCCAAAGTCTATTTTTTTTCAATTTTCCCAAGCTCAATGTTAAACACATGCATCACCAATGATGCAAAAAGTCAAGTCAGAAATTTCAAACAGCAATAAAAAAGTGAGAAAAACAGATATTTGAAAAATTCCTTTTGTTTATGCGGCCTTATGTCCAAAGCCATCCAACAAGAGCATTTTTTTTAATTCGGTCGATTTAAAAAAAATCTGCGAACTATTTTATTTCTCTCAAAAAAGTGCCAAAAAGTGACTTTTTGTGCAAAAAAGTGCCCGTACAATATTTTTTCATCTAATAAACTTTTTAGGACTCAGAATACACTTAGGCTTCAGGTCAATGTGTTTTCGTTTGGGGGAGGGGCCCAGGGAAAAAAACACCTTTTTTTTTCTCGGATTGGTCAAAGGTCAGGCTACCAGCTTGACTCTTGTTGCACCAGTGCTGCTTCGGCTGCACCAGTGCTGCTTCGGCTGCACTGGTGCAGCTTCTCAGACTTGAGGCGTTGCACCAGTGCAGCATAGAAAAGAAACTTTTTAATAAAAGGATTTAAAACTAATTCAAGATATACATTATCTAAGGAATGTTATAAAAACTCAGATATGGAGAATATTTTTCATTTTCGTCCATTTTTGACCGTTTTGGAGCACTTTGAAGCACTGATGCAGCTTTGGGATTTTTATGGTTATTTTGATCAGAGATGCTCCTAATGTGTTTAAAATTCATGTGGGATGTATCCAAGACACTGCCATCACACCTATATAGTTTTTAAATGATTTTGATGTATTAAAATTTTGACCTCCATAAGGGGGGAAAGGTTGAACTTTTACCCCGCTCGGAGTTCCATGACTTTCGTGACCTTGTCCCCCTGAAATTTAAAATTGCATTTTCAAAGTAATGTGTACAACTATTCATTCTGTGTCATTCATTGTGTGTTTAGCATGCTATTGGGCCACTGTAGCACTTGTTTTTTTTCGTTTTTATGCATTTTTGACCGTTTTTGAACACTTTGATGCACCAAATGGTCTGTGGACTTAGTCACTTTTTGCTTCATGGAGATTTCAAAAGTGTTAGAAAGTCACTTTGGAGGCACACAGGACAGTGCAAATGCACCTATATAGCAATCAGGACACTCCAATCACACCTATATAGTTTTTAAATGATTTTGATGAATTAAAAATTTTGACCTCCATGAGGGGTGGAAAGTTTGAACTTTTACCACGCTCGGAGTTCCATGACTTCTGTGACCTCGTCCCCCTGAAATTTAAAATAGCATTTTCCAAGTAATTTGTAAATATATTCATTCTGGGTCATTCATTGTGTGTTTAGCTTGCTATTGGGCCAGTGTAGCACTTTGTTTTTTTCATTTTTAGGCATTTGTGACCGTTTTTAAACACTTTCATGCACCAATGATGTCTTTGTACTTCGTCATTTTTCACTTCATGGGGACTTCAAAAGTGTTAGAAATTCATTTTGGAGGCACACAGAACAGTGCAAATGCAGTTACATAGCATTCAGGGCACTGCAATTACACCTATATAGTTTTTAAAAGATTTTGATGTAATAACATTTTTGACCTCCATGGGGAGGGCCCTTAAGCTGAACTTTTACCCAGCTCGGAGTTCCATGACCTTGTCCCCCTGAAATTGAAAATCGAATTTTCAAAGTGTTTAGTAAAACTGTTCATTCTGTGTCATTCATTATGTCTTTAGCCTGCTATTGGACCACTGCAGCACTATGTTTTGTTAATTTTAACCCAATGTTGACCTTTTTTGACCACTTTGATGCACCAGTGAAGTTTTTGGACTTAGTCATTTTTCACTTCATGGAGACTTCAAAAGTGTTAGAAATTCATTTTGTAAATACCTAGAACGGTGCAAATGCAGCCATATAGCATTCAGGGCACTACAATTACACCTATATAGTTTTTAAATGATTTTGATGCAATAACATTTCTGACCTCCATGGGGAGGGCACTCAAGCTAAACTTTTACCCAGCTCCGAGTTCCACGACCTCGTGTGGAAAAAGTGACTTTGCCCCCTTAAACCCAAAAACTTCAAAAAGTCACCCCTGGAGGCCAGAAATGGGTCTTAGACACTCTTGGTATGTCATCTGAGGTATACTATGGTGTTCTTGGGTCCAGAACTAGAAATGTGATGTGACTCTGATATCTAGGGCCTATAATGGAAAAAATGAATTTGACACCAAACACCTCAAAATGTCTGAAATAGGACTCAGACATGTACCTGGAGGCTGGAAATGAGCCCTAGACACTCTTGCTATATCACCTGAGATATAATATAGGGTCCTGGTGGCCACAGGGACCCAAAAACAGTCAGGTGGGTTGATACTGAAAATTAGCAAAAATCGTCTCAAAATTTTTTTTTACAAGATTTGCTAATTTTCCAAATAGCTCAGAATGGATATCAGAGACATTGTTTGAGTGCGCAAGATATGAATACACTTGTTAGAAAGGTCAGCTCTGATGCTTTCATGTGATATATATAACTTTGATATTATATAAAGTTTTTTTTCCGCTACCAACCAAGGGAAACACCTGATATCGTACCCGATTTTGAGAACATTGGGCTGGGTGGAAAAAGTCACTTTGCCCCCTTAAACCCAAAAACTTCAAAAAGTCACCCCTGGAGGCCAGAAATGGGTCTTAGACACTCTTGGTATGTCATCTGAGGTATACTATGGTCTTCTTGGGTCCAGAACTAGAAATCTGATGTGACTCTGATATCTAGGAGCTATAATGGAAAAAAATGAATTTGACACCAAACACCTCAAAATGTCACAAATAGGAGTCAGACATGTACCTGGAGGCTGGAAATGAGCCCTAGCCACTCTTGTTATATAATCTGAGATATATTATGGGGTCCTGGTGGCTACAGGGACCTGAAAACAGCCATGAGGGTTGATACCGAAAATTAGCAAAAATCGTCAAAAAAAGTTTTTTTGACAAGATTTGCTAATTTTCCAAATAGCTCAGAATGGATATCACAGTCACTTTGTGAGTACCCAGGACCTAAATATACTTGTTAGAAAGCTCAGATCTGATGCTTTCATTTGATCTATCTACCTTTGCTATTATCTGAAGTTTTTTTTTCAGCTTCCAGCCATGGGAAAAACCTGACATTGTACCCGATTTTGAGCACCTTAGGCTGGATGGAAGAAGTGACTTTGCCCCCTTAAACCCCAAAACTTCAAAAAGTCATCCCTGGAGGCCAGAAATGGGTCTTAGACACTCCTGGTATGTCATCTGAGGTATACTAAGGGGTCCTTAGGTCCAGAACTAGAAATTTGATGTGACTCTGAGCTCAATGTGATGTGACTCTGAGCTCTATGGCCTATATTGGGAAAAATGAGTTTGATCCCAAACACCTCGAAATGTCACAAATAAGAGTCAGACATGTACCTGGAGGCTGGAAATGAGCCCTAGCCACTCTTGTTATATCATCTGAGATATATTATGGGGTCCTGGTGGCTACAGGGACCTGAAAACAGTCATACAAAGCAATTTGAATCCATATGAGGCAATTTTTAATTTGCGGCCATCTGGTCACCCTTTGAAATGGATAGGATATACTACAGAGGATGTAGTGCACTCTATTTCTTGAAGCATATGATGTACTGACTTAATTTCAATTGCAGTATGTAGCTAAGACATTTACAATTCATAGTGGTAACTCTCATGGTTGTGGCTTATAGGGACAAGGTACAAATCAAGTGTAACCTTCAGGTAAGTTTTTATTTTTCACTTTCATGTGTGTTGTAGAACACTTTATACTTTTGGCTATAATTCATAGTCTGTACATTATAGAGACATAATTTAAACAGCACTTTGTTCCTAGTGATGTGCATCTTACCCATGTGAATTATTATGTGTGTGGCGTATTGTAAAGTTGTCAAAATTTGAGGTTGAATGTATGACGTTTTTCAATACCGTCGCATGTACGAAAAAGTATGCCTTACATTTTGTCCCATACTTCTAAAACCATACAATCTGGATCCATAATTGGAAGTGCAGCATTAAGCTAACATGATGCCACTGTCCTGTGTTCATTTTCATGCATGTGGAAAGCTTCAAAGTGGTGTGAATCTTTCAGCGATTAAACACATATTTTTAAAAAAATTCCTTCAGCTTTTGCAAAATGTGTCACGTATGTTATGTCATCAGTCAAGATCCATATTAGATAGAGCTTGATTTCCAACTGCAACACATTCTATAACATAGCCTACTACAGTGTGCCATTTTATATGCATGTGGCTCACACACAAGGTGCATACAAAGCAATTTGAATCCATACGAGGCGATTTTTAATTTGCGGCCATCTGGTCACCCATTGAAATGGATAGGATATATTACATAGTATGTGGTGCACTATAAATCTTGAACCATATGAGGTACCGACCTAATTTCAATCACAGTATGTAGCTAAGACATCTACACTTTATAGTGGTAACTCTCATATTTGTGGCTTATAGGGACAAGGTACAAATCAAGTGTAATCTTCAGGAAAAGTTTTTATTTTTCACTTTCATGTGTGTTGAAGAACACTTTATGCTTTTGGCTACAAAATGTGAAGTTGAATGTATGATGTTTTTCAATAACGTCACATGTGTGAAAAAATATGCCTTACGTTGTGGCCCATAATTCTAAAACCATACAATCTGGATCCATAATTCTGAGTGCAGCATACAGTTACCATCATGCCACTGCCCTGTGGTCATTGTCATGCATGTGCCATGCTTAGAAGTGGTGAGAATCATTCAGTGATTAAACGCATGTTTTATAAAAGTTGCCTCCATTTTTTGCAAAATGAGTCACGTATATTGTGTCATCAGTCATGATCCATACTAGATAGAGCTTGATTTCCAACTGCAACACATTCTATAGCATACCCTACTACATTGTGTCATTTTAAATGCATGTGGCTTACACGTAAGGTACATACAACGCAATATGAATCCATACGACGCGATTTTCAATTTGCGGCCATCTGGTCGTCCCATTGAAATGGATAGGATATTATACATAGCAGAATGTGCCCTATAATTCTTGAAGCATATAAGTTAAAGACTTAATTTCAATTGCAGATTCTAGCTAAGATTCGTATGCATTATTGTACCAATTCTTATGCATGTGGCCCACATAGAAAGTGCACGAAATGGAAGTTGAATCCATACGAGGCGATTTTCGATTTCCGGCCATCTGGTCACCCAAATCTCAAAGATTATTGTTAATAATTCAGTGTGTTTTTATGCTATTTAGCTAATAATGCATGAACCTGTTTATTATCATGTGCATAATGAGATACCAAAGAGAAAATAATGAAAATGTATTGGTAAACCGTATTTTGGTAGACTTTAAAAAACCCCATTGAAAAACACATGCATCACCAATGCTGCTTTTTGCTTGTGCCTAAAACGAAAATGTGTTATTAAAAAGTGAATATAACACATAGAGATGTTTTTTCTTTTGTTTATGAAGCCTAATGTGAAGGCAGGTCACACCTATGTTTTACTTTGAAAAAATCTCTTTTCTAAAATTTACGGCGTTACCTTGTTTTTTAATATAGCTAAAAAAACAATTGTTAAAGTCGCTTATAAAAAAGTGATCGTAAATGCTATTTTTTTTTTTTTTTCAGCTTGAGGTTCAGTTTAATATGAGTCTTAATTTGATGTATCACTTGCCCTAGTAAACAATCCCCAAAGTCTATTTTTTTTCAATTTTCCCAAGCTCAATGTTAAACACATGCATCACCAATGATGCAAAAAGTCAAGTCAGAAATTTCAAACAGCAATAAAAAAGTGAGAAAAACAGATATTTGAAAAATTCCTTTTGTTTATGCGGCCTTATGTCCAAAGCCATCCAACAAGAGCATTTTTTTTTAATTCGGTCGATTTAAAAAAAATCTGCGAACTATTTTATTTCTCTCAAAAAAGTGCCAAAAGGTGACTTTTTGTGCAAAAAAGTGCCCGTACAATATTTTTTCATCTAATAAACTTTTTATGACTCAGAATACACTTAGGCTTCAGGTCAATGTGTTTTCGTTTGGGGGAGGGGCCCAGGGAAAAAAACACCTTTTTTTTTCTCGGATTGGTCAAAGGCGGGTGCTGGAAACTGGAAGGCAAGAAACAGGTTTATTACTCCAGAGGAGAACACATCAACTCAGACACCGGGATGTCGTCGGGAGGTGCTCTAACTGCATCTCTGTGGTTCGGTCTTTTATACACATTGCATCAGTTTATTAGCATGGTAAAACATCCTTGGAATCCCCGCCTCAGGCAGGTTCTCACACAAACCCAGCAGCAATTATCCCCCCACCCAGATCTAACAGATGATCGTTATCTCGCAGCTGGACATTCCAACAGGATCTAAAAATACGTGGGATCGGTCAGATCTAAGGGTTCGTGTCATTGATTAAATCAGGCCCCTTTGTCAGTGAAACAAGCCCTGCAGTGTGTGAGTAATAAACCATGTCCACAGGGGTTGGTTAGTGCCTGGGATCAGCTTGAGTAGCCAGGTGCGGTGAAGGAGGTTATCAAAAGAGCTTGCCCGTGCATGGAGGATGAAAGGAAAAACAGGTTTGGTGCGGGAAGGGACTCCGGGGCTTTGTCATGATGACAAGGTTTTACAACCCCAGTACATTTGTTCAAGCTTGGTCAGAGCGCTGGGGGATGATAGCGAGGTCGGGGTGACACATAGGTGACCAGCAGAGTGCAAAATGGCCGCGAAGTCTAAAATGATCGCAATTTACGCGCACGCAGAGGTCCTCGCTAAACAAGATGGCACAGGCCATGTTTATGTTTGTCGATTGAAGCCCAGGCCGGGCTTCAATCAATCAATCAATCAATCATAGCATTTGTAAAGCGCACTACATACCCTTGAGGGTCTCAAGTCACTAGGGGGGGGTGCTGCTACTGTTCGAAGAGCCAGGTCTTGAGGAGTCTCCTGAAGTTTAGAAGGTCTTCGGTTTTCCGTAGGCGGATGGGGAAGGTGTTCCAAATCTTGGAGGCGGGGTGGGAGAATGATCTGCCACCGGCGGTCATTCTTCGAATGCAGGGGGCGGTGGCGAGGGCGGGGTCTGCGGAGCGGGGCTGGTGGGCGGGATTGTAGAGGCTGAGCAATCTGTTGAGGTACGCTGGTCCGGTGTCGTGGAGTGCCTTGTGTGCATGGGTGAGGAGCTTAAAGGTTATCCTCTTGTTGATGGGGAGCTAGTGCAGGTCTTTCAGGTGGGGTGTGATGTGGCTGCGACGGGAGATGTCGAGGATCAGGCATGCTGAGGCGTTCTGGATGCATTGGAGTCTTTTCAGGAGTTTGGCTGGGGCTCCTGGGTAGAGTGCGTTGCCTTAGTCCAGTCTGCTGCTGACGAGGGCCTGGGAGACCGTCCTTCTAGTTTCGTTGGGGATCCACTTGAAGATCCTGCAAAGCATGCGGAGAATGTTGAAGCAGGAGGAGACCGCGTTGACCTGCTTTGTCATGGAGAATGTGGAGTCGAGGATGACCCCTAGGTTTCGTGCATGGTTGGTGGGTGTAGGGGTGCTCCTAGTGCCGTCGGCCACCAGGAGTTGTTCCAAGACGAGGGGGTGGAGCCGAGGATGAGGACCTCCGTCTTGTCCGAGTTCAGCTTCAGTCGGCTGTTCCTCATCTAGTCGGCGATGGCCTTCATTCCTTTGTGGAGTTTGGTTTTGGCAGTGTGGGGGTCCTTGGTGAGCGAGAGGATCAGCTGGGTGTCGTCGGCGTAGGAGATGATGTTTAGGTCGTGCTGTTAGGCGACGTGGGCGAGTGGTGCCATATAGACGTTGAACAACATTGGGCTGAGAGATGAGCCTTGGGGTACGCTGCAGATGATCTTGGTGGCTTCAGAGGGGAAGGGGGGGAGGCTGACGCTCTGGGTTGTCCCGGAGAGGAAGGAGGTGATTCAGTCCAGGGCCTTCTCTTGGATTCCAGCATTGTGGAGGTGTGCCCTTAGTGTGCGGTGGCAGACTGTGTCGAAAGAGGCTGACAGGTCCAGGAGGATGATGGCTGTGTTTTCTCCATTGTCGAGCATGTTCCTGATGTTGTCGGTGGCGGTGATGAGGGCAGTTTTGGTGCTGTAGTTGCTCGGAACCCTGACTGGGATGAGTCCAGGATGTTGTTCTCTTCAAGGAAGCTGGTCAGTTGTATGTTGAGAGCCTTTTCGATGACCTTCTCTGGGAATGGGAACAGGGAGATGGGCCGGAAGTTCTTGAGGTCCTTGGGGTCCGCCTTGGGTTTCTTTAGTAAGGCGTTGATCTCTGCGTGCTTCCAGCTCTCCGGGAAGGTCGCTGTCTCGAAGGAGATGTCGATGGTTTTCCGGAGGTGGGGTGCGATGGTGTTGCTGGCTTTGTTGTAGATGTGGTGTGGGCAGGGGTCTTCCGGGGATCCGGAGAGGACGATGTTCATGATCTTGATGGTGTCGTTGTCATAGATGTTGTCTAGGTGCGCAGGCGGTTGATACAGGCCGATTGGACGAAAATTAGTGTTGGATTGATTTGTCAGGATAGGGGCAATGGTTACTTCCTATGCGCTTCCTATTGTTACAATGGCCCATGGTCCAGCACATATTAGCAGTAAAGGAATATGTAAATTGTTAGACCCTATATGGCAAAATGATAATATTAGCAAGGTAGCTCAGCACCTAGGAAGACTTGTATTATTTGTTTGAAGCACAATTCATGAAAAGGCATTCCTACGCCCACTGGTAACTTTGCCCCACCTTCCTTCCAATTTGATGACCTTCAAATGGATTATATTGAAATGGAACAAGTCAATAATTTGAAGTACGTGTTAGTGGTGGTCTGCGTAATCAGTAAATGGATCGAGGCCTACCTTATTAAGAGAATACAGCTGTGGTGAAGGCCCCTTTAAAGGAGTACTTCCCGAGCTACGGATTGCCCTGCGTGATCTGGAGTGATAACGGAAGTCACTTTAATGCTAAAGTGATTGAATTGGAGTTCAAGGGTTTACAGATTACACAGAAGTTTCATGCAGTGAACCACCCCCAGACAGCATGCCTGGTTGAAAAGTACAATGGTACTCAAACTGAAACTGGCAACGATTCAAGAAAGTACAAGATTGCGATGGCCAGAAGCGCTTCCCCTAGCCCTGTTATCTACTAGAGCAACTGCACATTCCCGAGTAGGATTGTCGCCCTATGAAGTGGTTTTCGAGCACCCTGCTAATATTGGGGGCATTCCATTTTTTCTGAGATAGAGTATCCCTTGCTTCTAGATTATTTATATGAGTTGTCTAAAGATCTCCGCTCTCTTCACCAACAGGTGCATGCCACATTGCGACCAGTACCAGATGGGCCCGGGCACTGCATACAGCCCAGCGATTATGTAATGATCAAGAATTTTCAGAAGAAGAACAGTCTGGAACCGTGGTGGAAATGCCCACTTAACGTCTTGCTTGCCACCCGCTCCTCAGTAAATGTGTAAGTAAGGAAGCACTGGGTGCACGGAAGCCACGTAAAGAGAGTGCCACTCTCGCTTCCATATGACCGCTGAGTCAGCGACGGCATTCCTGATCAAGAATATGGGCAGGTGCCCCGATTTGTTCCTTTCACTAATGCTCGATTAAGGGGGGCGCAGATGGATGAGGAGAGTGACACAGTCCTGCTTAAAGCAGTTCCTAAGGAGATAAGGGCTGCCTCAGATCACTCTGCCCCCAAAGCGCTTGTTTCAGAGCCCAGATCTTTGCCTGACCCTGAGTTCCTACCCCTCTTTGCTGATGACACAGTGCCAAGTGTAACCAGGTATAACTTACTGCCCCGGAAGAAGAACGGGACAACAGCTGAACAGTTTAGGAGCTAGGGAAGGACTTGAATTTAGGGCACAGGTGCTGTGCCTAAGGTGCCTGTTAGAGTAGAACGAACATCATTGGTGCACTGTGTGTGAACACTGGACAGGATTCGTTGAGGGTATCCTCCAAGGAGGGAGGGGTGCCCTATCCTGCAAGAAGAGACTTTTGAGTTCAGAATACGAGCTCAGCAAGCAGCTCCAACGCCAATGCTCAACCGCACCTACGCCTGATGAACAATAGGAGTCTACTAGTGCAGGGTCATTAAATGGACACTGCAAAGAAGATTTTGCTTTTGTTCCCTCTGATACTGTAGTTGCAATAGTGGCTCTAGCCTGTGAACATTTTCTATCCTTATAGTACGTATAGGTTTTATTGAAAATGCTCCCTTGTGGCCGTCTAATTATGAGAGAGGAACAGCCCCTGATGGTTCCACCACCTAGACAGAATGGTAATGGATGGTCCGGGTGGTCAACAGGAAGTAAGTTAGTGGTGGTAGTGTTTATCCTCATGGTGATGAAAACGGTGTTCGGGGTGGTTTGGTATTTGGAGGAACAGCATCCGTTGCATATTTTATGGTTCAAATGTCTTTATTGATTTTTAAACACATAAGCATATCCATATACATTTGGCTAGTACCAGGCAATATCTATGCAATACAACCGGACAGTGTGAATTGAGGGCATGAGCCCAGCTTCAGACAGAATCAGTTTGTTGCATGTTTATAGAAGGAAACAATAATAAGCAGAATAAGGAACAAAACAACCCCCTTTCCCCAGAAAACCCCCTCTCCCCTGGTCCAGTGGCCCTTATCTTTCGCCGACTCCCTCCCCTTCCTCCCTGCCACGCTAACCCCCTGATGACCCATTTAGCAATCCGTCTTCCGTGGTTCTGTAAGACGTAGCAATCTAAGATATTGTGGGTGCCAAAGCTCATCATAGGTAGATCCCTCTCCCGCCATAGTAAGGGTCAACTTCTCCATCCCAAGGACATGCCACAGTCGATGAAGCCAACCCGCGAAGGAGGGTATGTTGGGAGTGCACCAATGTGTAAGTATATTTTGTACCCCTGAGCCTAAAGCAATAGCTATCTGTCTGCCTCTACGGGATTTTAGCGGGTACGTTAGGGGGTTAGGAAGAGCCAAGAGCACATAAACTGGAAAGCGCGGAATTTCTGTCTCAAATGCTTATCCACTTCCGCCGGCACCTGAGTCCAGTAAGGTTGGATATGTACGCATTCCCACAACAAGTGCACCAGAGTGCCTAATTGGCCACAGCAGTTCTCCTCTCGTTGGCGATCTAGTGCATGTAGCCTCTCCGGAGTATAGTACCAATATGTCACTACTTTTGTGAAGGTCTCCGTCAATCCCATATGGTATGCAGAATGTCGAGCCCGGTAGTATATCCCCTCCCACTCTTTGCGGCTGAGCGTCCTGCCAAGTTCCCTCTCCCACCTTTCTCTGCCAGGACTATACGTGTGTGTCCGGTGCATATTTTAGTGGGAACTACCCCATCCCCATCTGAGCATATGTTTGTTTCATTAGCACCGCATAAGGAGAGACACTGACAGACCTATGTTGATAATGCATTTATTCAAATGCTTCATCAGGTGCACAGTGGCAACTTCAGTTCACATAAAGGAAAACTTCTTTGTGGAGTCCCTCAGGGCTCTTCTCTTTCGCCTCTCTTATTTAATTTATATCTGCAACCTTTGATCTGTGCACTACAGGAAATGGATGTCTTGGCATTCAACTACGCAGATGACCTGCAACTTATTTTCAACATACAATCTACTACTGCTTCTGAGGTCAATCTGCAGTCTGTCATGACATACATTAGCAACTGGATGAGCCTGAACCAGTAGAAATTGAATCCCGACAAAACTGAGTTGATTTTGACAGGTGGCGCCTGTAACCCATGGAGCTCTAATTTTTGGCCCCCCTGTTTGGGTTCCACGCCTGTCTCTACCCCTACGGTAAAAGGTTTGGCGATAAAGATTAGTAACGACCTGTCAATGCAATCTCAGATTAGCTCTGTGGTGTCGGCCTGCTTCCGTCTCCTGCGGAAAATAAAAAGAATAAAAAGATTCCTTTCTACAGAAGCATTAACTCTGGTTGTTCTAGCACTCATAATATCCCATTTGGATTATGCTAATTCCCTTTATGTGGGTATCCCGGCTTATCAAACACAGCGCCTGCAACTCATCCAAAATCAGGCTTCTAGATTAATTTTGCATCTTCCTACCCGCCAGCATGTCAAACCTTCCTTGAAAAAACTGCACTGGCTCCCTGTGAGCCAACGCGGCGTTTTTAAGCTTGGATGCATTACATATAAGGCGCTGTCAGATGCCTTCCCTAAGTACATTTCCAACAGGCTTAAAAAATATACTCCCAATTGTGGTAGTTGGGTTTTAACAGGCCTACATATTCTGCAAACTCACGATACCTTAAAACAGAAATTGGCACGGAAACTGGAATACAAAAGACAAGTTTATTAAGACGCATGGAGTGGTGGTACATTCCAACAGCACCCTTCGGTAATGCAAGAAGTATCACACCGAACATTTATTTATTTATTTATTTATTAATGGCATTTATAGAGCGCATACAAATACCCTTGGGCGTCTCGGCGCACATGGCTCTTTTATACCCGTACAAGGGTTTGAAAAATAGGCGGTACACACATAAGATGATTTTAGGTACATATAAGGGCATTTTTGGAACACTGCCAACAGATGTGACCTGAGTGCGCATGAACAAGCTTGAAAATAGCTAAAAATAGCCTGTTGCTGGGCAGACCAAGTGGTCATCTGGCAGAGAGGAAGGAAGAAAGGGCATGCTGACCACGAGGCAGCGCATTCACTAAAATGGAGGCCGGGAATACAAAATGGCCTCCAGAACATAGTCAATTTAACAGGGAAAACTGGCATAGCTGAAGCAAATGCTAATCCAATCGCTGTCTAACTACGACAGACAGCCCTTTTAGCATTTAGCTGAAGCTACCCTCATATCTGAAATAGTCTGGGTGCTCATCATCAATATTAATAAGCATTATGTTTGTTATTTCTTTACTAATCATTTGCTCATTTTTGGCAATAGCTCTTCTGGACGGAATGCAAGCAGTGATACATATAGAACATAGTGCTGGGCCACATTGTATACATAAGCAGAGCATAAAGAATATTGCGATGATGACACATAAAATAGTCAATAGTTCCCAACCCCAGGTACTAAGCAAAGTCCAGAACCAATTTGAGAATGTCCATGTACCATTTTCGGGGTGTATTTCAGCAGCAATTTTGTGCAGTTGAGAGATGGCACCATACACAGAGGGCGAGTTGTCGGGTACAAACACACAACAAATGCTACCGATAATATGACATGCACCCCCATGATCAGCTAACATGACGTCTAGAACCATGCGGTTCTGGAGCGTCACAATCATGGCAATTTGAAGTTCTTCAGTAAGGTTGCCTAGAGCAAGGGCAGTTTGGTTGGCTACAGCTTCCACAATGCGTGTTAGCCGTCTTATTTTTCTACTATTTAGGGATGCTCCCACAAACGAAAATAAGCACAAATTAAAATAAACATATTGCTGCAGTGAGGTGTCTGTCTGGTCTACGCTACCAATCTCTATTGTTCGCTTTACTCTATTTAATATAAAATCATGATATAGCACAAAATCGTTGTGGTACATAGGCGGGGCTATAAACACAGGGGGTAACACAAAAGATACATAACATGTTCCTGACCATCCTATTGGAAGACGGTGATAGCCTTTACCCCCGCAAATGAAGTAAGTGATGTTACAAAAGCAACATTATTTGGTGCATCAAATACTAGCGTTGTTATACATTTGCTATCACCAACTGGGATAATACCTTTATTTCTGACACATAAATCTGCTTTCGCTTTAATAACAGTGATCACAAATAAACTAGACATATTCACAACTCTTAGATTAGTGAAAATACGTGGTGAAGATACATTGTCTGGTCGATACTCTTCCCATTCAAGTTTAGTCCCTTCTGCTTGTGGATGAGCATCTTTATCATTGTGGCAAACTTTATTGAGTCGGGAAAAACAAGAGCGTATACCAAGCATTGCAGGAACCATTATGAGAAAACGGAAGAGGAATAAGAGGAGTTCCTCCTTTCTTTTGATGTCCAGGCAACATCCCACATACCCAACAGTTCGTGGTATTTGTCATGTTGTGGGTGTGGTGAAGAATCTGAATGAAACTATTGATCATGTCTTTGTTTCTCTTCATGATAAGGTAGAGTAAAATGAAAATGTTCAGATGGAACTGGAGTGGTAAGAAGTAAATATTCTCTCGCTGGGGCCATTCGT
The DNA here is from genome assembly GCF_964261635.1 of Lissotriton helveticus. Classification (NCBI taxonomy): domain Eukaryota; kingdom Metazoa; phylum Chordata; class Amphibia; order Caudata; family Salamandridae; genus Lissotriton; species Lissotriton helveticus. The sequence goes on from NW_027611950.1 coordinate 81,458, forward strand.
TCTACAACCCAAGCTATTATCGCTATCGCCACTACTGTAGAAATCAAAATTACAGCACCAAGGATCTTCTTATTTCTTATCATTTTAGACGCCATAGTAAATATTCTCTGTCTCAAAACAAAATAATTGAAGTAAAACTAAAAACAAAATGAGCGCTGAGACCCGGGGCAGCCGTTGTTTTCTTCTCCGAGGCCCAAGACGGGTGTCGCTACACTGGACAGAACCGATCCCCTCCTTGGCATTCTCGGTATCCGTTTCACTAACCCCAGGGCGGTAACTCAACCAGTCTTGTACAAAACAAATGCTTTTCTTGATCTTAGATTATATTTTGCTGCACCAGAAACAGTGTGGTCCGGTAAGGCTTCCTCAGATTCGCTGGGCGTGATGGCTGGACTCTTTTCCGCATCCAAGATGTCTTGATAATCAGACAGTGCAGCAGGTTTCACCAAATCCGGAGAGACGCGGCGGCTGTGTGTTGCGTGGACCCACCGCTTCCGATTTGTCACCCTCACTGCTGTTCGTGTTGTCACTAGGACCTGTTCCGGTCCACGCCACCTCGGCTCTAGACTGCTGGACCTCTCAAACGACCCGACCATAACATGGTCCCCAGGTCGGAGATCGTGAGCCTCACCCGTTGATTTGTCTGGAAGAGCCTCTCGAACCTGTTGATGAATAGAAAGCAAATATTTGTTAATCGTGCCAAATAATCGTTCATCATTATACAAGGCACATCATGTATTGGGCGTGGCTTAGGGACGCCCCAAATATTCATTGGCCTTCCAAGCACCACCTCATAGGGTGTGAGGCCAGATCGGAAGTGTGGTACTGATCTTATAGACAGTAATGCTAAGGGCAAGGCATTCGGCCATTTCAAAGACGTGGATTCCACGATCTTCGCTAGCTTCAACTTCAGAGTAGCATTGTACCTCTCCACCAAACCTGCTGACTGCGGGTGAAACACAGCATGTAATTTCTGCTTTATTCCTAATCCTTTCAGGATATACTCCACAATCTTCCCCACAAAATGGGGCCCGTTGTCGCTCCATAAAAATTTACAAACACCAAATCTGGGGAAGTACTCCTTCAGTAACACCTTAGCTGTTATCAGCGCTGTATTGTCTTTCGTGGGGTAGGCCTCTATCCATTTACTGAAGGCACACCCCACCACAAGGACGTACTTCAGGTTATTACAGCGCTCAAGCTGGATGTAATCCATCTGTAGTACTTCGAATGGTGCAGTCGGTGGAGCAAACCCTCCTTTAGGAGTGAATGTCCCTTTGGCAGGATTATGCTGTAAGCATATCAAGCAGGTTTGTACTACTCTCTTGGCCGTGCTGGCAATCTCAGGATACTCCCAAACTCGTGCAAGCAATTTGGTAATTGCGAGAGCTCCAACATGTGCCAGCCGATGTGTCATTTGGACCATTGCTTGCAGGTATGCGGCAGGCAATTTCCATCTCTCCATATTTTTGCAACGCCAACAGCCCTCATCATCCAACACTCCCTCTGTAGACCACTGTTTGAGTTCTGCTTCAGAAGCAGACTCTGTATATCTAATATTTTGTCTCTGGCATCATGCCATCGCTCAGCCTGCGATTTCACCACATACATGGGAGAAGCATTCTTTAACATTGCAGTTTCACGAGCTGACGGATCTGCAAAAGCATTTCCTTGCCCTATTTTGTCTGCCACTTTCTTGTGTGCGCTACATTTGACTATCGCAACTTTCTTTGGCACATTAATGCTTTCAAGAGATCGTGTACTAATTCTCCGTGCATAATTTGCAACCCATGTGATGTCAAAAATCATCGCTCCTTCTAGAGTAGGCCAAAATCGTGTGCTACTCCGAAAGCATAGCGGCTATCAGTATAAATGTTCACTCACAATCCAGCGCTAAGCTCATATGCTTTTGTTAGAGCTATCAGTTCAGCTGCTTGGGCCGATTTTTTTGGTATACGAGCTGTTTCTACCACTGTCTTAAATGTCGTGATTGCATAGGCTGCGGAAGTTGTACCATCTGGCAACTTCAAACATGATCCATCAACCCACAGTTCCCCATCTACATCTGGAAGGGGCGTATCTTGCAAGTCAATGCGACCCTTTGTTTGTTCTTCGGTCAGAAAAACACAATCATGTTGTTCTTCCTCTTGGGGCTCAGAAACAGGATATGGCAGCAATGTAGCAGGGTTGAAAGTGGCACACCTTTTCAGTGTAATATGTGGCGCCAACAGCGTTAACTCGTATCCTGTCAAACGAACGATAGTTAAATGCTGTGTTTTCATCTGATTCAATAAGGCGTCTACCGCATGGGGCACTAACACCAACAATTTGTGCGACAAAACTATCCCCTCACTCTGTCGTATAGACACAGCTGTTGCTGCAACTGCTCGAAAACACCCAGGCAATCCTCGTGCTACGGGATCAAGTACTGCTGAGAAGTAAGCACAAGGTCGCTGTTTATCTCCGTGTGTCTGCACTAAAACTGATAATGCGCATCCATCTTTCTCATGTACGTAAAGTATACAAATCTTTGTGTAATCTGGTGTACCTAACACTGGTGTAGAGCAAAGGGCCTGTCTCAAATGATGGAAAGCATTCTGACATTCATCTGTCCATACAAGGGGAGTCGGCGTATCTTTGGACAACAAGGCTAAAAAAGGTTTTATGATGTGTGAAAACCCTAATATCAATTGCCTACAAAAGGACGTCAAACCAATAAAAGCTCGAACATCTTTCTGAGTAGAGGGAACTGGTGTGTCTAGGATCGCTTGAATTCTAACTGATGTCAATGCACGTCCCTCCTTAGACAGAAGATGACCGAGGTAGGTCACCTTCGGTCTACAATATTGTAATTTCTTTTGTGACACTTTGTGATTATTCTTGGCAAGGAAAGAAAGCAGGGAGAGAGTACTCTCGTCACATTGTTCAGGTGTATCTGCTGCTAACAAAATATCATCAACATATTGAATAAGAGTCACTCCAGACGGCAATTCAAATGAATCGAGCTGTCTTTTCAAAGCCTGGCTATAAATACTTGGGCTTTCTGTATAGCCTTGAGGAACTCTACAAAATCTGTACGATCTATTATTCAAAGTGAAGCCGAAAAGATATCGGCTATCGGGATGAATAGGGATCGAAAAGAAGGCATTCTTCAAATCTAAGACTGAGAAGGTGGAACCAAAGAAAGTAGGAGGCAAGATGGTGGCCGGCACTCGGGCCGAGTGAGCTGGCGTTGGCGTTCTCCTCTCCCTCCTTACCGCTGCCAGCTACACATGCACCCATGAGGCTCTGATATTGTCCTGCTCGGCCGAAACTATCTAGGATGCTCTGGCGGCTCTGTGGTTATCGTCTTGGCTTTCTGCGCGGAAGTCTGCCGGTGTGTAACTATCTGGACGGATGCCTTCCTGCGCTTCACTGTTTTCACACGGACAGCCGGGCCGGATCGCACATTGTTTTACCACAGCAGAGATGCCCCCAAAGAATCAAGTGAAAACTTTACCGCGAGCCGCGTCTAAAACCGGAGCAATCCCGGCGGCGGCTCCTGTCACCGCACAGGCATATGTGCGTTCCACGTCATTGCCAGCTGCGGTTCCATCTAGCGATACTTTGAAAAGAGCGGCCACTGCAAAACAGACAAAGCCGCCTACACCCCCGGTTCCTGCAATGTTTAAAACCCGGGCAGGCTTGTCTACTAAGGCTCCCCAGTGCCCTGCTGCTCTACCCTTGGTTACTTCAGAGCATGCTGCTGCCGGCTTAACAGCAATAACTTCAACATCAACTACAGCAACTACAGCAACAGCCGGTAAGGCTATAATTCTTCTAAACTCTTCCTCCTCTGCAGTTGGTGGCGAAAATACCGTGGTAAATACTGTTGTGACCAGCTAGCACAAACTGATCAAGCTGAGCAACAACAGCCCTCAGACGCTCTTCCCGGGGCTGGGACAGCTATTAGTTTGTTGCTGGATTTGGGCTCAGACACAAGCGGGATTCTGGGTGATGTAGTCCCCTCAGTCTCTATACCCAATTTTCACATGCAAATCCCTCAGCTCCCGGTAGTATCTGCTAGCTCTGAAACAGATACGGATGGCGACAATTTTTATTCACTATCGGAGCCAGCGGTATCTTCAGTTGACGATAATGGGTTAGATATAGATTGGACTGATGATGAGGGCAGCGATTTGGGCGACTGGCGCACCAACAAAGTACTGAATTCTATCGCCATGACCAGTGGTCTTCCTACAATTCGGAAGGCACCTCACGATTCTGGAGCTAATTTAGGCTCCTTAGTCTGGGACTATTCTTTTTCAGCTCAACTTACCTCCCAAGCACTTGCACCGTTTATGCTGGAAAATAACCCAGATGCACCCCCGGCTGAAATTTCTCTAGATATTATTTATCAAACCATAATTGCTCATCGAGAGGAGACAAGGCAAGAAAGTGCCCGAGCACAGGGGGCTTGTCGTAGGGTCCAAAATTCCCTGCGTAGAGTCATCAAGACCTGCACAGACATTGCCACCAGAGTCACGGAGGCAGAGACCCGGATTTCTTCATTGGAGGATGACATTGTTACTCAAAAATCTACGCTTGATGAAATCCAGTCTCAAAGGGTAGACATCCAAGCTAAGCTGGTTGACATTGAGAACCTGGCACGTCGCAATAACTTAAGAATTTTGGGGGTCCCGGAGGGTACCGAGGGGACAGACACTCGCCAGTTTGTTATCGATCTGTTTTCAGAAGCTTTTCCAGAGTTGACCGAATGCGACTGGCGGGTGGAGATCCAACATGCCCACCGCTTTCCCTTTAAGCCAAAGCATCGCTCAGGGCAGGCACATGACAGACCTCGTGCTATCTTAATTTGTTTGCACAACTTCTTAGCCAGAGATAAAATCTATGATTTAGCCAGGCCCGATAGGCAAAGGTCAGGAAAAGGATGTCAATTTTTTGTGAGGCCGGACTTTTGTCCAGCCACGGTCGAACGGAGGTGGCAGCTCCATCAATTGATTGCCCCTTTTCAGTCAAAAGGGGCACAGGTTTTTCTCCTTTTTCCGTCGAAAACGTAAAATTATACACCAGGGCCAGACTAAATTCTTTGAGTCTGAGATTCAAGCAAAATTATTTTTAGATTTATTGTGAAATCATACGTTTGCTGTTGATTATGTCTCAATGTTTTTAATGGAAGAAAGCAAAAACAACAGGTGATGGACAGAATGCAGAACAATGTCATACATTCACCCCAGTACAGAGATCTGGGCCTAAATCCATCGTTTTTTTGCTCACCATGCCTTTCCAGTTTGAACCCAGCTATATGCCAATCAGTCTTGACCCTGTGCCCCATGGGAACAGTCCAGCCCGAACTGCCAAGCCAGGTCCTCCCTGGACTGGAAACAAGCATCCAAGGACCGGTTTCGGGCTTTCAGCCCTCTTCAGCCTGGATAGCTTGATTCCAGTGGCATGGAGAGCACGGGACTCAGCTAATTTGCATATAGCCATTGTCTAACCCAGGGTGGTGTGGAGTGCAAAAAAACGATGGATTTAGGCCCAGATCCTTGTACTGGGGTGAATGTATGACATTGTTCTACATTCTGTCCATCAACTGTGTTTTTTGCAATTTCACCCTGAGTGTGCTGGGGATGCTCAGACGTGAGTCCCAGGCTCTCCACACCACTGGAGTCAAGCTATCCAGGCTGATGAAGGCTGATAGCCAGAAACCGGTCCTTGGATGCTTGATTCCGGTCTGGGAAAGACATGGCTTGGTAGTTCGGACTGGACTGTTCCCATGAGGCACAGGGTCAGAGCTGATTTGCATATAGCCATTGTCTAACCCAGGGTGGTGTGGAGTGCAAAAAAACGATGGATTTAGGCCCAGATCCTTGTACTGGGGTGAATGTATGACATTGTTCTACATTCTGTCCATCAACTGTGTTTTTTGCAATTTCACCCTGAGTGTGCTGGGGATGCTCAGACGTGAGTCCCAGGCTCTCCACACCACTGGAGTCAAGCTATCCAGGCTGATGAAGGCTGATAGCCAGAAACCGGTCCTTGGATGCTTGATTCCGGTCTGGGAAAGACATGGCTTGGTAGTTCGGACTGGACTGTTCCCATGAGGCACAGGGTCAGAGCTGATTTGCATATAGCCATTGTCTAATTCAGGGTGGTGTGGAGTGCAAAAAAACGATGGATTTAGGCCCAGATCCTTGTACTGGGGTGAATGTATGACATTGTTCTACATTCTGTCCATCAACTGTGTTTTTTGCAATTTCACCCTACAACATCTGGCTGTCCCACTATTTGCCACACGAGCTCCACTTCCACTGGCATGCTGTCCCTCTATTTTTGAGATTGGTCTAGGGGCGGACGCCAACGGGACCCTTCTTTCAGTACTAGAACCCAGCTACTATAAAAAAACAAAGTTCAAGGTTATTGCAACAATGTTTTCAGTTTGGAGGAAGGCCCGCCGTTATTGCTCTATTCCGAACATTAGTTTTTATACACCTCTGACTGCGGCCAGGCTATTGCCATCTATCTTTCAAGACTCTGTTACATTTAGGTGGAACTCCATGGGTATTAAAGTACTGGGCGATCTAGCCTACGATGGTAAAATAGCTTCTTTTTCATTTTTAAAAGATTAGTATGGTTTGTTTACCCATGAATTTTTAAAGTATCTTCAGGTACGTAGCTATTTAACCCAGATTCTTTACTCCGTTCCAACTGCGCTATCTAGAAGTTTACCGATGGATTTGATTTTAAGGCGGGCTCGCATTGGTGATCTGTACCAAAGTCCAATACTGACCCTCCCCGATGACCTTGTTGCACAGAATGCAAAATTAGAAGCTAAGTTAGGGAAGGGTTGTTTAGATGTAGTCTATGCATTAGAACTTTCTAACTCTGTTTTAATTTCTGGGGCCTTACGCTCCCAAAGCGATATGGCCCTATTTGATTTGTATTTCACTCCTGCCAAAATATCGAAATGGGGAGGTATTAACGCCCAGGGGTGTCCACGATGTGGTCTTTTGGCAGCCAATGACACACACATTTTTTTCTCATGTATTAAGTTAGACTTATTTTTACAAGATGTACAATCTTTTATTAAAATATCCCTCAAAATACAGGTGGTTCTTTCTGCAGAATTGGTTATTATGGGGTGTGAGTCAAATATGTCTGTATCCAGGTCCTCTCATGAGATAGCGCTCTTGTGTATCTTTATGTCACTTATTCGATTATGCATAACTTCGGAATGGATTAACCCAGTTCCACCAACTTTTATAAATTGCAAGGCTAGGGTAGTAGCCCTTTATAATTTAGAATCAGCAGTGTTTTTGAGAGGGGGTAAGAGGCGGCGCGAAAAGGGTTTGAGGATCTGGGGGCCCTTTAGGCTTTGGTTAAATAATTAATTTGTTTGTAGGGTTATTATTGATATTTGCTTTTTTAATGTACATGTACTTGCTTCTCATAGTTCAATCCACACTCATCTTTTTCCCAATGTATTCTTTCTTTTTTTTCCCTTTTTTCTATGTCTTCACTTTTTCCTATTGATTTGTTGAATCTATTTGGATTCTATTGCTTATAATGTTTTGTGAATGGATTTTTTATGTTTGCCTGGATTTAATCATTGTGTACTGTATTTGCTTTATGTATTCCTCAGGCTGGAAAAAAAAGGAAAGAAAGCAGGGAGAGAGTACTCTCCTCACATTGTTCAGGTGTATCTGCTGCTAACAAAATATCATCAACATATTGAATAAGAGTCACTCCAGACGGCAACTCAAATGAATCGAGCTGTCTTTTCAAAGCCTGGCTATAAATACTTGGGCTTTCTGTATAGCCTTGAGGAATTCTACAAAATCGGTACGATCTAATATTCAAAGTGAAGCCGAAAAGATATCGGCTATCGGGATGAATAGGGATCGAAAAGAAGGCATTCTTCAAATCTAGGACTGAGAAGGTGGTAGCCGTAGGTGGAACCAAAGTAACTAAAGTAGTAATATCAGACACCACAGGATATTGGGGCACTACAATCTTATTCACCTCTCTCAGGTCAATGATAAAACGGTAAATCCTAGTATCTGTATCTTTTTTCAGAATCGGAAGAATAGGGCTGTTACAAACATTATAGGGCACTTCTTCCACTACTCCTACAGTAATCAGGTCATTTATGATACGGGTCAGAGCGACTTCACCTTCTCTAGAGATCTTACACTGTGGTACACGTGGTAAAAGCACTCCCTCCTTAACAGTGATATTAACGGGAGGCTTAATCATCTGTCCTACATCTGTATCAGAAGTGGCCCACAAAGCACTTGGAAGGAAGGCTAGTGCATCATTTTCCTGAAGGAGGCACGATCTTTCGATTTCTGGATAGTTCTCATTCAAAATAACCCGTACCCCTTCAGGGGCGCAGCATATTGTCGCTCGAAAATGTTTGAGCATATCAAGACCCACAATATTATCTGGTGTATTTGGAGACAACAAAAATGGACATGGGGCAGTAAATTTATCAATGTGGAATGGAAGAGGCTGAGACAATGGGCTAAGGGAAAGTGTTCCATCGAACCCTATCGATGTAATCGTTGTGCCAGACAGGGGAGCCCTTGGAACCAATTGTTTGGACAGGGCACTACGAGTAGCTCCTGTATCGACCAGAAACTGATCAGTAGAACCCAAAACATGCGCTGAAATATATGGACCCCTTTGATCTACTGTGATTTCAACCGATTCCATACCCCATCCTACGCAATCCTATCCATAAGTAGCATCCTGAAATTCAGAAGGCTCACCCTCAGTTATCTGATACTAATTCCGCCGATCAAAAGTATTATAGTCATTCTGACCACGAACCCTAGCTTCAAACCTACCATGATCATTTGCTCCTCCCCTCGGACCTGAATAACCATTCCTAAACCTTTTATTTCCTCGGCCACGCTGATTACGCTGTTCTCGAAGCACGGGACAATCTGAAAGCCAATGCTCAAACTGTTTACAATAAGCACACTGAAATGCGGAGAGATCAGGGCGGGAAGAAGGCAGGCCATAAGGCCCACGTCTCCCCCTAGCATTTCCTCTCCGCTGCGTGGCATAAACCTGAGCAAGCATCACCTTCGTTTTCAAATCTTTCGTCTTTTTATCGTCACTATCCTTAGCCTCTATTTCCTGTTGTTCATAATACTGAGCCATAGTTAGGAGAGAAGCGGGAGTTGAAGTGGTCCATGAACTTTCACTAGCCTTCAAATGTTTCGCAATCTCCGGTAGGAGATTAGCCACATACTTATCGACAAACAAATGCCTGCCCGTGTCCTCTGTTAATAATTGACCACTATAATCATGAAACGCTTCCTCGAAGCGTGTAAAGAAATCGGAAACCGACTCATCTGGCTTTTGTTTACAAGAGGCTAACATCGTCCAATCAATCTTTTTAGGAGGAATGAGCAATTTTAATTTATTCAAAATAGCCACAGGGAGATTTAAAATTAACTGACACGGTTTACACGCGCGTTCTCTCTCTACATCGGCTTGTTCTAAGTCCCTCCGTTCTGCACCTAAATTCTGTCAATCATCAATCTTACGAATTGCCCTCCACATATCGGGAGGTAATATTAAGCCAAAGAAAAGATCAATATCGACTAATGTCATAACACACGAGCTAATAGCCCCATCTACTTCCTCATAGAATGCTGCGGGATTTTTGCGCGGATCAGGCAAAGCATTTTTAAGAGCCATAGCACCCACTCTATTCAAAGGAGTATAAACCCAGTTATATATGAAATAACCCTATGCATCCTCAGACAACTTATTATCATCTGTGCCGTTACCCTTAGGAGGAACATACAAAGGTGCGGCTTCCCGCATAGGCATAACATTGATCGCATTGTTCTTATCTGATCCGAAGATAGGACACTTCCTGTTCTGAACCGACGGTCCAGACGAAGTCGAAACCGCTACCTTTTTCAACTTTTTTAGCCGTGTCGCCTCGTCCCGCACCTGAATCAGACGACGGAAGGACTCATCTGCGTCTGCAAGGACAAAAACACTGTTACGTAAATTAGCACAACCAACCCCTACATCTTTAGTTTCTAACTCAGGTGAATACTTCCTAAAACGTTCAACAACTTCCTGACCAAAATGCTCCAAAAAATACAACCGCTCGTTATCGGGCCACCTACTCATAACATTTTCAACATCAGAAATGGGAATAAAATTAACGTTAAGTTTAGAAGCCGTAGAGCGTAATTCCGAGGATCGAGCAGCAGTCAGCATGGAACGAGTACCCCTCGTTTTATCCATGTCGTCATAAGAATCGGAGTCCTCGTCCGGAGCCGTAGGTAGGACATATGGAGGCGGAGAGCGATCTAACAATGAAAAATCATCAGGTGCATTATTAAGGACAGGATAGAGAGGACGTCGAATAGGAAGCTGGCCATTAATCTGTAGATTATGCTCCCTTATCTCCCTCTCCTTCTGTTCCTGTATTTCCTTATCCTGTAGCAGTAAAGCCTTAACATGGGCAGCCTTTCGTTGCTCCTTGTCCACCAAGGCTTGTTCACACTTCAGTCGCTCACGCACCCCTTTCTCCCACATACGCACATAATCAAACATATCCTGTCTAGACCTGCGCTGAAACAAACACTGCTCCACATACTGAACCTTTCGTAAATCAAACGACCCATGTAGTGGCCATTGTAACTCGGAGTCAGATTTTGTATATTTATTCCACAGTGTGCTATACATAATAGGGGGAAGGCCAAATTTTACGTACATTTCACGGTTAGGCGTCCTCTCTGGGTAGACTGGTACCATTTCCAAGACAGCACATTCCTAGGAGTGTGCTAGCAACAGGCATATCAAAAATATCACGAAAATGTAATACTGTATGCAAAATGGCACTTAAAGTATTTTACACACGATGTGCTGTTCAAACAAATACCAGGTCAGAGAAATATCTCTACATTACCTGCCTATGTGAGGTGCACTCCACATATAGTACAAAACATAGATCCAAATGTTAGCTAACTCAAACAAATCCAAAAAGCCACAGTAAGTGTCAGTAGACTACCTTACCAATCCAAAGCTTACCAAGAATTCTAAATGTCCAGGTTTCAACTGCCAAGTTCTCAAATCGATCAAACGATTACTGCACGGCAACCCAACGATCGGGATCTCAGTCGAGGACCGGCACCACCTGGAAGGTCAGATCGGAAGAAAAGGGAAAACGCCGTGGGTGTCAAGACTCGGGTCGCTCGATGGCAGCGTATGCGTCCAGGGCGAGGTTCCAGTCCTTCATTCTGACCAATCCTTCGGGCATCCGAGTCGCCGATGAGTCCCTGTTCGGGCGCCAAATTGTGGTAGAGGGGTGGAAAGTTTGAACTTTTACCACGCTCGGAGTTCCATGACTTCTGTGACCTCGTCCCCCTGAAATTTAAAATAGCATTTTCCAAGTAATTTGTAAATATATTCATTCTGGGTCATTCATTGTGTGTTTAGCTTGCTATTGGGCCAGTGTAGCACTTTGTTTTTTTCATTTTTAGGCATTTGTGACCGTTTTTAAACACTTTCATGCACCAATGATGTCTTTGTACTTCGTCATTTTTCACTTCATGGGGACTTCAAAAGTGTTAGAAATTCATTTTGGAGGCACACAGAACAGTGCAAATGCAGTTACATAGCATTCAGGACACTGCAATTACACCTATATAGTTTTTAAAAGATTTTGATGTAATAACATTTTTGACCTCCATGGGGAGGGCCCTTAAGCTGAACTTTTACCTAGCTCGGAGTTCCATGACCTTGTCCCCCTGAAATTGAAAATCGAATTTTCAAAGTGTTTAGTAAAACTGTTCATTCTGTGTCATTCATTATGTCTTTAGCCTGCTATTGGACCACTGCAGCACTATGTTTTGTTAATTTTAACCCAATGTTGACCTTTTTTGACCACTTTGATGCACCAGTGAAGTTTTTGGACTTAGTCATTTTTCACTTCATGGAGACTTCAAAAGTGTTAGAAATTCATTTTGTAAATACCTAGAACGGTGCAAATGCAGCCATATAGCATTCAGGGCACTACAATTACACCTATATAGTTTTTAAATGATTTTGATGCAATAACATTTTTGACCTCCATGGGGAGGGCACTCAAGCTAAACTTTTACCCAGCTCCGAGTTCCACGACCTCGGGTGGAAAAAGTGACTTTGCCCCCTTAAACCCAAAAACTTCAAAAAGTCACCCCTGGAGGCCAGAAATGGGTCTTAGACACTCTTGGTATGTCATCTGAGGTATACTATGGTGTTCTTGGGTCCAGAACTAGAAATGTGATGTGACTCTGATATCTAGGGCCTATAATGGAAAAAATGAATTTGACACCAAACACCTCAAAATGTCTGAAATAGGACTCAGACATGTACCTGGAGGCTGGAAATGAGCCCTAGACACTCTTGCTATATCACCTGAGATATAATATAGGGTCCTGGTGGCCACAGGGACCCAAAAACAGTCAGGTGGGTTGATACTGAAAATTAGCAAAAATCGTCCCAAAATTTTTTTTTACAAGATTTGCTAATTTTCCAAATAGCTCAGAATGGATATCAGAGACACTGTTTGAGTGCGCAAGATATGAATACACTTGTTAGAAAGGTCAGCTCTGATGCTTTCATGTGATATATATAACTTTGATATTATATAAAGTTTTTTTTCCGCTACCAACCAAGGGAAACACCTGATATCGTACCTGATTTTGAGAACATTGGGCTGGGTGGAAAAAGTCACTTTGCCCCCTTAAACCCAAAAACTTCAAAAAGTCACCCCTGGAGGCCAGAAATGGGTCTTAGACACTCTTGGTATGTCATCTGAGGTATACTATGGTCTTCTTGGGTCCAGAACTAGAAATCTGATGTGACTCTGATATCTAGGAGCTATAATGGAAAAAAATGAATTTGACACCAAACACCTCAAAATGTCACAAATAGGAGTCAGACATGTACCTGGAGGCTGGAAATGAGCCCTAGCCACTCTTGTTATAAAATCTGAGATATATTATGGGGTCCTGGTGGCTACAGGGACCTGAAAACAGTCATGAGGGTTGATACCGAAAATTAGCAAAAATCGTCAAAAAAAGTTTTTTTGACAAGATTTGCTAATTTTCCAAATAGCTCAGAATGGATATCACAGTCACTTTGTGAGTACCCAGGACCTAAATATACTTGTTAGAAAGCTCAGATCTGATGCTTTCATTTGATCTATCTACCTTTGCTATTATCTGAAGTTTTTTTTTCAGCTTCCAGCCATGGGAAAAACCTGACATTGTACCCGATTTTGAGCACCTTAGGCTGGATGGAAGAAGTGACTTTGCCCCCTTAAACCCCAAAACTTCAAAAAGTCATCCCTGGAGGCCAGAAATGGGTCTTAGACACTCCTGGTATGTCATCTGAGGTATACTAAGGGGTCCTTAGGTCCAGAACTAGAAACTTGATGTGACTCTGAGCTCAATGTGATGTGACTCTGAGCTATATGGCCTATAATGGAAAAAATGAGTTTGACCCCAAACACCTCGAAATGTCACAAATAGGAGTCAGACATGTACCTGGAGGCTGGAAATGAGCCCTAGCCACTCTTGTTATATCATCTGAGATATATTATGGGGTCCTGGTGGCTACAGGGACCTGAAAACAGTCATACAAAGCAATTTGAATCCATATGAGGCAATTTTTAATTTGCGGCCATCTGGTCACCCTTTGAAATGGATAGGATATACTACAGAGGATGTAGTGCACTCTATTTCTTGAAGCATATGATGTACTGACTTAATTTCAATTGCAGTATGTAGCTAAGACATTTACAATTCATAGTGGTAACTCTCATGGTTGTGGCTTATAGGGACAAGGTACAAATCAAGTGTAACCTTCAGGTAAGTTTTTATTTTTCACTTTCATGTGTGTTGTAGAACACTTTATACTTTTGGCTATAATTCATAGTCTGTACATTATAGAGACATAATTTAAACAGCACTTTGTTCCTAGTGATGTTAATCTTACCCATGTGAATTATTATGTGTGTGGCGTATTGTAAAGTTGTCAAAATTTGAGGTTGAATGTATGACGTTTTTCAATACCGTCGCATGTACGAAAAAGTATGCCTTACATTTTGTCCCATACTTCTAAAACCATACAATCTGGATCCATAATTGGAAGTGCAGCATTAAGCTAACATGATGCCACTGTCCTGTGTTCATTTTCATGCATGTGGAAAGCTTCAAAGTGGTGTGAATCTTTCAGCGATTAAACACATATTTTAAAAAAAATTCCTTCAGCTTTTGCAAAATGTGTCACGTATGTTATGTCATCAGTCAAGATCCATATTAGATTATGGCAGAGATACCCGCCACCCCCTCTCAACACAATCCCCAAGGATGGGAAACCAAACGGTTCTGAACTTTTGGAAGGCGGGAAGGGAGTGACCCTTCCCGGCCGTATTTATTAAAATATGAAACAAAATCAAAACATTAAAATAACAGTTTCATATTATGTACAATTTCATTTCCATATTACGATGTTTGGCTAACCTTCACAGATCTCTAATACAAAGATTCTCCTAGCCGATCCAATATCCTACAAAACATTTGACTTGAAATTGTACATCCTAACATAAGGGCCAACGGCAAGGTCGTAACCGGTGTCAGATCCCTAAACCGGAAATACATCCCTCACTTGTGAGAGGACCAACCGCACAGAGGCGTACCTCAAGTGCATCTTACCAATTTCCCTTTGACTTGACGGGGGCCCCAATAAACTCGACGCCATTTAACGGTCGTCCGAGGACTCGTGTGAGGTGTCTAAGAGGTAGCGTAAACCCCCTCCCGAACCCCACACAACCAACTTACCCATCTGCCGTCGCAGATGTCCTGGCCCCGGGAAATTCTCCAGGAGGGCCCGTAGCCCCTCCTATCCAGGAAGGGGCCTTGACCACCTTTCCTTTCCTTCCGGCGGCCCATCCTTAGACGGGACCGCCTCCCCGTTGAGGGGCCAATGGCCACCTCCCCCGAGCGCTCCCATCCGTAATGGGTGACGCCCCCACATAGGGATCTTCCAAATACTGCTCACCGATCATGACCTTACCGCCCGACAATAAATACGACAAATCTACCTAAATTACTAAATCACGAAACAATTATAACCTATTAAAAGCATGATTACTGATCAACACCACTGCAAAATCCTTTATTTGCACCATATACCGAAAGTGACCATCTTTATTGCATACTCAAAATTATCACGACAACCGTCACAACCTGAAAAAATTAGAGTTACCACATCACAACTTTATTTCAAAACAACGAGCTGTCCTCAGGGGCTGGTGGGTGGGTCAAAATTGGCTCTTCGTTCCGTCTTGAGCTCACGTGCAGTGGGGAGGTGCAGCTTCAGAGCACAGGAACAAGAGGACGTTTTCTTGGCGTGTTGCTTCTTTTATCCGTCTTCAGGGCGGGCGACAACCCGCCCCCGCCCGCCCCCGGGGGCGTGGCTGAGTGCGTCAGTGTCTAGGACAACCCACTCTAGGGCGGGAAAAAGGCGCGCCCCGGCTACGCCGCTTTGGGCATACCAGCCGAGACTCGCCCCCCGCCCAAGATGGCTTCCCGGGGGGATCGTGGTACTCCACCATACGTTCGGGGGGACCGAGTGGTCGCCCCTTTCCATATGGCAGAGATACCCGCCACCCCCTCTCAACACAATCCCCAAGGATGGGAAACCAAACGGTTCTGAACTTTTGGAAGGCGGGAAGGGAGTGACCCTTCCCGGCCGTATTTATTAAAATATGAAACAAAATCAAAACATTAAAATAACAGTTTCATATTATGTACAATTTCATTTCCATATTACGATGTTTGGCTAACCTTCACAGATCTCTAATACAAAGATTCTCCTAGCCGATCCAATATCCTACAAAACATTTGACTTGAAATTGTACATCCTAACATAAGGGCCAACGGCAAGGTCGTAACCGGTGTCAGATCCCTAAACCGGAAATACATCCCTCACTTGTGAGAGGACCAACCGCACAGAGGCGTACCTCAAGTGCATCTTACCAATTTCCCTTTGACTTGACGGGGGCCCCAATAAACTCGACGCCATTTAACGGTCGTCCGAGGACTCGTGTGAGGTGTCTAAGAGGTAGCGTAAACCCCCTCCCGAACCCCACACAACCAACTTACCCATCTGCCGTCGCAGATGTCCTGGCCCCGGGAAATTCTCCAGGAGGGCCCGTAGCCCCTCCTATCCAGGAAGGGGCCTTGACCACCTTTCCTTTCCTTCCGGCGGCCCATCCTTAGACGGGACCGCCTCCCCGTTGAGGGGCCAATGGCCACCTCCCCCGAGCGCTCCCATCCGTAATGGGTGACGCCCCCACATAGGGATCTTCCAAATACTGCTCACCGATCATGACCTTACCGCCACAGGCCGGATAGTTGACCGGCTATCCGGACCCCCCACAAAACTCCTACCTAAAGGTCATATTATAAACTCTTTAACCAAGCTATGATGTCTCCTATGAGTAACTCGTTCCCCACCCGGGACAAATGAACACCGTCCCCCAGGTACATACTGTCTCCTCTGATACAACCATGCGACACAGAATGCAGAGTATTTGAACGAAACAATCTACTCAATTTGTTATTTATCTACCTTACTGAATGGTTCAGAGCAGAAACAGAAATCGCCCCCCGCCACACCTTTCGTGGGATCAAGTGGGACCATGCAATCGTGCACCCTGGAACTCTCCTTGCCAACCAACTTACTGTGGATATCATTGCCTCAAGAAGAAGTCGTCTACCAGTGGCCACCAGATCGTTGCCCCCAAGATGGACTATGATTATAGACGGCGGTGACCTTGTCCGCCCTAACACAACCTCAAAAAAGGATTGAAACTGGTCAATACAGAGCCCGCCCTTTCCGTAGAAGGACACACTGTACCCGTATTCCCCAGCGACGTGAACCATGTCACCTGCTTTGAATACTTCCGCGGCTCGCCTCACGTATGAGTGGCCCACGACCCACACCTCCTTTTTCACAGCCGGTGATGTCTGACCGCTGGTCCACATGTGTTGGGTCGACCGCACAGTCCGCCCCGCCTCGTAGGCTTGCGCAACTGAAATCCAAACCAAAACAAGAAGCGTGAGTACATCATTACAGCTTCATAACATGTGCAACCGCACATACCTTTTATAACAGTTCGAGGACCAACGACCAACGCGTTTTACTTCCTCCACACTCAGACCCCTGGCTGTAGCCTCTGTAGCAGCCCCTATCCGAAAAGAATGGGTCCCAAACTCTCCGGGGTTCAAGCCCGCGGCCGAAATCGACATCGCAAGCACCCGCTGGAACTGAAACCTTGTCAGTGGGGTGGTGTCAGCGTGTCTCAAAAAGGTCCCCCCCCATGATGCCACTCTCTGCGCTAAATATTCCTCTACGCAAACCACAGGGCACATGGAGGACCCGGGAATCCTCTGTATGATTATGCAGTCCCCAAACGCACCCTGATCGGTTTTGGACCTGACAAACGAGACAGTCATTGTCTCCCCCTTGACCTGGACGTGCTCTTGGCACAATCCCCCCATCGTATCCCGCTTGTTCCTCGCCACTAGTTCGCTTACCCGCATAGCCCCATGGAATGCTAGCGCAACAGCGGCTCGGAATAAAGCTGTCTCATACTGTGATGAACATGTTGCCGGGAGTACGGAGAATAACAGGGCCAACCTATCCAGACCTATCGGGCGCCTCTCATCTGTTTTGCGACCCTCCAGGCGTTGCCACCCCCGTAACGCTTTCTGGACTATGAAAGACGCTGTCGGGTCCTGGATCCCATGAGCCTTTGCCATAAAGGAAATGGCGGCCCGATGCCTCTGGGCCGTAGCTACTGATTTGCCTGCCTGATGTAAAGACAGCAAAAATTTAACAACAAGCTCCTCCTGGCCCCAAAGCTCCCCCCTAGCAGAACCCAAAAAGGACCAATAGGAACGGAACGCCCCTTCGTATGCCTTCCTTGTCCTGGGCGCTAAACTCTCTCCCACGAGGTTTTGTAGTTCGGGGCACCGAGAGACCAGAGAGCTTCGGGAAAGGGAGCTGCCACCGGGTCCGCTGTGGGCAGAAAACCCCAAAAGGCCTGCATACGGAAACGAGAAAGTGCATCAGCCGCTTGGTTCAACACCCCCGGTACATGTCTTGCCCTAAAGAGCACATTCAACTGCATGCATAATAACACAATTTCTTTAAGCAGTCTCAGCATCCATGTGCAACGTGCTGCTTGGCTATTGATGCATTCTACCACGGTCATGTTGTCAGACCAAAATACCACAGACTGATCACGTAACCCCTCAGGCCAAGTTTTCAGGGCCACCAAAATAGGGAAAAGTTCTAGAAAAGCAATGTTCTTTGTCAGTCCGCACTCATGCCACCATGTCGGCCATTTCTGAGCGGGCCATCGGCATTACTCTCAGGGCAAAATTCAACTGGCCCACCACTTGTTGTAATTGATGCAGTTTTACTTTAGTCGCACTGATACATGTTTGGAGGGATGCCCTGAATTTCACAACCTTTACTCTTGGTAATCAAAAACAACCCTCCACCGAGTCGAGCTCGATCCCCCGAAACTCGAGGGAAGTCGAGGGACCCACGGTCTTACCTGGCGCCAACGGCACACCAAATTGATTCATCAAAACACAAAACTCATTTAAAGCCTGTCCACGTTCTGGATCCCCGGCTGCCCCCAAGAACAGAAAATCATCGAGATAGTGCATAACATGTTGAAAACCCGTCTCCTTTGTGAAGACCCATTGCAAAAAACAACTGAACATTTCAAAATAGGCACAAGATATAGAACACCCCATTGGCATACATCTATCCTTGTAATAGCGCCCCCGGAACCTAAAACCAAGGAGACGCTGATCGTCTGGGTGTACCGGGAGCAACCGGAACGCTGACTCGATATCTGGCTTTGCCATCAGCGCCCCGGGCCCCAGGCGATGCAACATGGCAACGGCCTCATCGAATGATGCGTACCGCACCGAACACACTTCCGGGTCTATCGCATCATTTACGGAAAGACCACGTGGGGCCGACAAATTATGTATCAGCCGGAACTCACCCAGGTCCTTCTTGGGGACCACCCCTAGAGGGGAACAAACAAAATTATGAACCGGTGGCAAGTCAAATGGACCGGCGACACGACCTCGAGTCACCTCCCTCTCAATCTTTGCCTGTACCACATCCGAATGCTGTAAGACCGAAAGTTGATTCGTACAATCAGCTACACCCTGAAAATCCCCCACTGGGATGCGGAAACCATATGAAAACCCGTTCCGCAACACCCCAGCGGAAGCATGATCCGGGTATTCACTGAGCCAAGGAATCATTGCCATGGTATCAATTGGAGTAGGTAAAGCCGCCCCTCGGACTATTTCAGACCTGTTTGGCGCTTCCCTTACCACCGTTATCACCCGTTTTGGCTCTGCACATGGACTCAGGATGGGTTGACTGCCCACACCCCCCACATTCATGTCTGAACTTGCATGACCCCTGTGGCCTCGTACATTTACCTCTGTTATAATTCCAACAGATCCCCCTTTTACCTGCGTTGCCACTCGTCTTCGAGTGGTACTCACTACCCGCACCCGTCCGAAAGGGTGTCCCAGAATATTGGCGGGAAGATTCACCCCCGCTATTCCCAGACAATGGAACTTTTAACATTCCAGTACCCTCCATTTTTTGCCATGACACGGAGTCGTAACAATCCCAAGTCAACACTGGGTCATGTTCTTTTGCTTTCCTAAAAACATTGTCATAGCAGAACCACTGATTGCCCCCATACGCTACGGAGTACTCCATGATACGCGCTTGATAAATAGGCAATTCGGTCAGCAACTCGGGCCTGCGCTCACCCATGATGGAGGTAAAAATGCCCCATGCTCTGCCCCAAGTACCAATGTTTTCGTCAACCTTAAAGGCGGCCATTTTTGCGCGCCAAACACTCGGATGCATGAGCTCCTTTTGGCTCTTAACATGCTCCATCTCGTAATGGTCGGTAAGCAAAGAAAAAATATTAACATACTTATTCGTCCAAATCTTTTCCTTAAGTTCCAGTGGAACATGCTGAGCCACCTTCTCCCTTCGTGAAGGTACAGACCCTTCCCCCGCGATCGGCAATGGCCGCTTACCTGAACTAGAAGCTGCATTTGCCGTCGAAACTGGGCCCGTTGTATTTTCCGGGCATCGTCAGCCGTGGTGCCCTCGTTATCTTTACCCAACCACGCTGCTAATTGTGCCGCTAACTCGGGAGGCATATCTTCCCTGGTCACGGGGGTGACCACCACGGGGATCGGATTCCCCCCCTTCGGCACCGGGGTTGGCTCCTCGAGTGGGGTATCAGGGACCGGAGTTTCACCCCCGAGCGCCCCCTTTCTGGACCTCTTGCCTCTCCCACCGGGGACTACTCCCGGCAAAGGCCGTTTCGGTCCTCCCTCCACATTCTTAGCCGCCATCTGCTTCTTCAAATCGGCTACCTCCTTCATGAGCCTGCGGAGCATCTCATCGGTACTGACCCGCTTTCCGACTTTCTTAGGCATTCCCAGACGGGATATCTGTAAGACAAAAAGAAAGATTACAACGCTCAAAATTGGCTCTTCGTTCCGTCTTGAGCTCACGTGCAGTGGGGAGGTGCAGCTTCAGAGCACAGGAACAAGAGGACGTTTTCTTGGCGTGTTGCTTCTTTTATCCGTCTTCAGGGCGGGCGACAACCCGCCCCCGCCCGCCCCCGGGGGCGTGGCTGAGTGCGTCAGTGTCTAGGACAACCCACTCTAGGGCGGGAAAAAGGCGCGCCCCGGCTACGCCGCTTTGGGCATACCAGCCGAGACTCGCCCCCCGCCCAAGATGGCTTCCCGGGGGGATCGTGGTACTCCACCATACGTTCGGGGGGACCGAGTGGTCGCCCCTTTCCAAGAGCTTGATTTCCAACTGCAACACATTCTATAACATAGCCTACTACAGTGTGCCATTTTATATGCATGTGGCTCACACACAAGGTGCATACAAAGCAATTTGAATCCATACGAGGCGATTTTTAATTTGCGGCCATCTGGTCACCCATTGAAATGGATAGGATATATTACATAGTATGTGGTGCACTATAAATCTTGAACCATATGAGGTACCGACCTAATTTCAATCACAGTATGTAGCTAAGACATCTACACTTTATAGTGGTAACTCTCATATTTGTGGCTTATAGGGACAAGGTACAAATCAAGTGTAATCTTCAGGAAAAGTTTTTATTTTTCACTTTCATGTGTGTTGAAGAACACTTTATGCTTTTGGCTACAAAATGTGAAGTTGAATGTATGATGTTTTTCAATAACGTCACATGTGTGAAAAAATATGCCTTACGTTGTGGCCCATAATTCTAAAACCATACAATCTGGATCCATAATTCTGAGTGCAGCATACAGTTACCATCATGCCACTGCCCTGTGGTCATTGTCATGCCTGTGCCATGCTTAGAAGTGGTGAGAATCATTCAGTGATTAAACGCATGTTTTATAAAATTTGCCTCCATTTTTTGCAAAATGAGTCATGTATATTGTGTCATCAGTCATGATCCATACTAGATAGAGCTTGATTTCCAACTGCAACACATTCTATAGCATACCCTACTACATTGTGTCATTTTAAATGCATGTGGCTTACACGTAAGGTACATACAACGCAATATGAATCCATACGACGCGATTTTCAATTTGCGGCCATCTGGTCGTCCCATTGAAATGGATAGGATATTATACATAGCAGAATGTGCCCTATAATTCTTGAAGCATATAAGTTAAAGACTTAATTTCAATTGCAGATTCTAGCTAAGATTCGTATGCATTATTGTACCAATTCTTATGCATGTGGCCCACATAGAAAGTGCACGAAATGGAAGTTGAATCAATACGAGGCGATTTTCGATTTCCGGCCATCTGGTCACCCAAATCTCAAAGATTATTGTTAATAATTCAGTGTGTTTTTATGCTATTTAGCTAATAATGCATGAACCTGTTTATTAACATGTGCATAATGAGATACCAAAGAGAAAATAATGAAAATGTATTGGTAAACCGTATTTTGGTAGACTTTAAAAAACCCCATTGAAAAACACATGCATCACCAATGCTGCTTTTTGCTTGTGCCTAAAACGAAAATGTGTTATTAAAAAGTGAATATAACACATAGAGATGTTTTTTCTTTTGTTTATGAAGCCTAATGTGAAGGCAGGTCACACCTATGTTTTACTTTGAAAAAATCTCTTTTCTAAAATTTACGGCGTTACCTTGTTTTTTAATATAGCTAAAAAAACAATTGTTAAAGTCGCTTATAAAAAAGTGATCGTAAATGCTATTTTTTTTTTTTTTTCAGCTTGAGGTTCAGTTTATTATGAGTCTTAATTTGATGTATCACTTGCCCTAGTAAACAATCCCCAAAGTCTATTTTTTTTCAATTTTCCCAAGCTCAATGTTAAACACATGCATCACCAATGATGCAAAAAGTCAAGTCAGAAATTTCAAACAGCAATAAAAAAGTGAGAAAAACAGATATTTGAAAAATTCCTTTTGTTTATGCGGCCTTATGTCCAAAGCCATCCAACAAGAGCATTTTTTTTAATTCGGTCGATTTAAAAAAAATCTGCGAACTATTTTATTTCTCTCAAAAAAGTGCCAAAAAGTGACTTTTTGTGCAAAAAAGTGCCCGTACAATATTTTTTCATCTAATAAACTTTTTAGGACTCAGAATACACTTAGGCTTCAGGTCAATGTGTTTTCGTTTGGGGGAGGGGCCCAGGGAAAAAAACACCTTTTTTTTTCTCGGATTGGTCAAAGGTCAGGCTACCAGCTTGACTCTTGTTGCACCAGTGCTGCTTCGGCTGCACCAGTGCTGCTTCGGCTGCACTGGTGCAGCTTCTCAGACTTGAGGCGTTGCACCAGTGCAGCATAGAAAAGAAACTTTTTAATAAAAGGATTTAAAACTAATTCAAGATATACATTATCTAAGGAATGTTATAAAAACTCAGATATGGAGAATATTTTTCATTTTCGTCCATTTTTGACCGTTTTGGAGCACTTTGAAGCACTGATGCAGCTTTGGGATTTTTATGGTTATTTTGATCAGAGATGCTCCTAATGTGTTTAAAATTCATGTGGGATGTATCCAAGACACTGCCATCACACCTATATAGTTTTTAAATGATTTTGATGTATTAAAATTTTGACCTCCATAAGGGGGGAAAGGTTGAACTTTTACCCCGCTCGGAGTTCCATGACTTTCGTGACCTTGTCCCCCTGAAATTTAAAATTGCATTTTCAAAGTAATGTGTACAACTATTCATTCTGTGTCATTCATTGTGTGTTTAGCATGCTATTGGGCCACTGTAGCACTTGTTTTTTTTCGTTTTTATGCATTTTTGACCGTTTTTGAACACTTTGATGCACCAAATGGTCTGTGGACTTAGTCACTTTTTGCTTCATGGAGATTTCAAAAGTGTTAGAAAGTCACTTTGGAGGCACACAGGACAGTGCAAATGCACCTATATAGCAATCAGGACACTCCAATCACACCTATATAGTTTTTAAATGATTTTGATGAATTAAAAATTTTGACCTCCATGAGGGGTGGAAAGTTTGAACTTTTACCACGCTCGGAGTTCCATGACTTCTGTGACCTCGTCCCCCTGAAATTTAAAATAGCATTTTCCAAGTAATTTGTAAATATATTCATTCTGGGTCATTCATTGTGTGTTTAGCTTGCTATTGGGCCAGTGTAGCACTTTGTTTTTTTCATTTTTAGGCATTTGTGACCGTTTTTAAACACTTTCATGCACCAATGATGTCTTTGTACTTCGTCATTTTTCACTTCATGGGGACTTCAAAAGTGTTAGAAATTCATTTTGGAGGCACACAGAACAGTGCAAATGCAGTTACATAGCATTCAGGGCACTGCAATTACACCTATATAGTTTTTAAAAGATTTTGATGTAATAACATTTTTGACCTCCATGGGGAGGGCCCTTAAGCTGAACTTTTACCCAGCTCGGAGTTCCATGACCTTGTCCCCCTGAAATTGAAAATCGAATTTTCAAAGTGTTTAGTAAAACTGTTCATTCTGTGTCATTCATTATGTCTTTAGCCTGCTATTGGACCACTGCAGCACTATGTTTTGTTAATTTTAACCCAATGTTGACCTTTTTTGACCACTTTGATGCACCAGTGAAGTTTTTGGACTTAGTCATTTTTCACTTCATGGAGACTTCAAAAGTGTTAGAAATTCATTTTGTAAATACCTAGAACGGTGCAAATGCAGCCATATAGCATTCAGGGCACTACAATTACACCTATATAGTTTTTAAATGATTTTGATGCAATAACATTTCTGACCTCCATGGGGAGGGCACTCAAGCTAAACTTTTACCCAGCTCCGAGTTCCACGACCTCGTGTGGAAAAAGTGACTTTGCCCCCTTAAACCCAAAAACTTCAAAAAGTCACCCCTGGAGGCCAGAAATGGGTCTTAGACACTCTTGGTATGTCATCTGAGGTATACTATGGTGTTCTTGGGTCCAGAACTAGAAATGTGATGTGACTCTGATATCTAGGGCCTATAATGGAAAAAATGAATTTGACACCAAACACCTCAAAATGTCTGAAATAGGACTCAGACATGTACCTGGAGGCTGGAAATGAGCCCTAGACACTCTTGCTATATCACCTGAGATATAATATAGGGTCCTGGTGGCCACAGGGACCCAAAAACAGTCAGGTGGGTTGATACTGAAAATTAGCAAAAATCGTCTCAAAATTTTTTTTTACAAGATTTGCTAATTTTCCAAATAGCTCAGAATGGATATCAGAGACATTGTTTGAGTGCGCAAGATATGAATACACTTGTTAGAAAGGTCAGCTCTGATGCTTTCATGTGATATATATAACTTTGATATTATATAAAGTTTTTTTTCCGCTACCAACCAAGGGAAACACCTGATATCGTACCCGATTTTGAGAACATTGGGCTGGGTGGAAAAAGTCACTTTGCCCCCTTAAACCCAAAAACTTCAAAAAGTCACCCCTGGAGGCCAGAAATGGGTCTTAGACACTCTTGGTATGTCATCTGAGGTATACTATGGTCTTCTTGGGTCCAGAACTAGAAATCTGATGTGACTCTGATATCTAGGAGCTATAATGGAAAAAAATGAATTTGACACCAAACACCTCAAAATGTCACAAATAGGAGTCAGACATGTACCTGGAGGCTGGAAATGAGCCCTAGCCACTCTTGTTATATAATCTGAGATATATTATGGGGTCCTGGTGGCTACAGGGACCTGAAAACAGCCATGAGGGTTGATACCGAAAATTAGCAAAAATCGTCAAAAAAAGTTTTTTTGACAAGATTTGCTAATTTTCCAAATAGCTCAGAATGGATATCACAGTCACTTTGTGAGTACCCAGGACCTAAATATACTTGTTAGAAAGCTCAGATCTGATGCTTTCATTTGATCTATCTACCTTTGCTATTATCTGAAGTTTTTTTTTCAGCTTCCAGCCATGGGAAAAACCTGACATTGTACCCGATTTTGAGCACCTTAGGCTGGATGGAAGAAGTGACTTTGCCCCCTTAAACCCCAAAACTTCAAAAAGTCATCCCTGGAGGCCAGAAATGGGTCTTAGACACTCCTGGTATGTCATCTGAGGTATACTAAGGGGTCCTTAGGTCCAGAACTAGAAATTTGATGTGACTCTGAGCTCAATGTGATGTGACTCTGAGCTCTATGGCCTATATTGGGAAAAATGAGTTTGATCCCAAACACCTCGAAATGTCACAAATAAGAGTCAGACATGTACCTGGAGGCTGGAAATGAGCCCTAGCCACTCTTGTTATATCATCTGAGATATATTATGGGGTCCTGGTGGCTACAGGGACCTGAAAACAGTCATACAAAGCAATTTGAATCCATATGAGGCAATTTTTAATTTGCGGCCATCTGGTCACCCTTTGAAATGGATAGGATATACTACAGAGGATGTAGTGCACTCTATTTCTTGAAGCATATGATGTACTGACTTAATTTCAATTGCAGTATGTAGCTAAGACATTTACAATTCATAGTGGTAACTCTCATGGTTGTGGCTTATAGGGACAAGGTACAAATCAAGTGTAACCTTCAGGTAAGTTTTTATTTTTCACTTTCATGTGTGTTGTAGAACACTTTATACTTTTGGCTATAATTCATAGTCTGTACATTATAGAGACATAATTTAAACAGCACTTTGTTCCTAGTGATGTGCATCTTACCCATGTGAATTATTATGTGTGTGGCGTATTGTAAAGTTGTCAAAATTTGAGGTTGAATGTATGACGTTTTTCAATACCGTCGCATGTACGAAAAAGTATGCCTTACATTTTGTCCCATACTTCTAAAACCATACAATCTGGATCCATAATTGGAAGTGCAGCATTAAGCTAACATGATGCCACTGTCCTGTGTTCATTTTCATGCATGTGGAAAGCTTCAAAGTGGTGTGAATCTTTCAGCGATTAAACACATATTTTTAAAAAAATTCCTTCAGCTTTTGCAAAATGTGTCACGTATGTTATGTCATCAGTCAAGATCCATATTAGATAGAGCTTGATTTCCAACTGCAACACATTCTATAACATAGCCTACTACAGTGTGCCATTTTATATGCATGTGGCTCACACACAAGGTGCATACAAAGCAATTTGAATCCATACGAGGCGATTTTTAATTTGCGGCCATCTGGTCACCCATTGAAATGGATAGGATATATTACATAGTATGTGGTGCACTATAAATCTTGAACCATATGAGGTACCGACCTAATTTCAATCACAGTATGTAGCTAAGACATCTACACTTTATAGTGGTAACTCTCATATTTGTGGCTTATAGGGACAAGGTACAAATCAAGTGTAATCTTCAGGAAAAGTTTTTATTTTTCACTTTCATGTGTGTTGAAGAACACTTTATGCTTTTGGCTACAAAATGTGAAGTTGAATGTATGATGTTTTTCAATAACGTCACATGTGTGAAAAAATATGCCTTACGTTGTGGCCCATAATTCTAAAACCATACAATCTGGATCCATAATTCTGAGTGCAGCATACAGTTACCATCATGCCACTGCCCTGTGGTCATTGTCATGCATGTGCCATGCTTAGAAGTGGTGAGAATCATTCAGTGATTAAACGCATGTTTTATAAAAGTTGCCTCCATTTTTTGCAAAATGAGTCACGTATATTGTGTCATCAGTCATGATCCATACTAGATAGAGCTTGATTTCCAACTGCAACACATTCTATAGCATACCCTACTACATTGTGTCATTTTAAATGCATGTGGCTTACACGTAAGGTACATACAACGCAATATGAATCCATACGACGCGATTTTCAATTTGCGGCCATCTGGTCGTCCCATTGAAATGGATAGGATATTATACATAGCAGAATGTGCCCTATAATTCTTGAAGCATATAAGTTAAAGACTTAATTTCAATTGCAGATTCTAGCTAAGATTCGTATGCATTATTGTACCAATTCTTATGCATGTGGCCCACATAGAAAGTGCACGAAATGGAAGTTGAATCCATACGAGGCGATTTTCGATTTCCGGCCATCTGGTCACCCAAATCTCAAAGATTATTGTTAATAATTCAGTGTGTTTTTATGCTATTTAGCTAATAATGCATGAACCTGTTTATTATCATGTGCATAATGAGATACCAAAGAGAAAATAATGAAAATGTATTGGTAAACCGTATTTTGGTAGACTTTAAAAAACCCCATTGAAAAACACATGCATCACCAATGCTGCTTTTTGCTTGTGCCTAAAACGAAAATGTGTTATTAAAAAGTGAATATAACACATAGAGATGTTTTTTCTTTTGTTTATGAAGCCTAATGTGAAGGCAGGTCACACCTATGTTTTACTTTGAAAAAATCTCTTTTCTAAAATTTACGGCGTTACCTTGTTTTTTAATATAGCTAAAAAAACAATTGTTAAAGTCGCTTATAAAAAAGTGATCGTAAATGCTATTTTTTTTTTTTTTTCAGCTTGAGGTTCAGTTTAATATGAGTCTTAATTTGATGTATCACTTGCCCTAGTAAACAATCCCCAAAGTCTATTTTTTTTCAATTTTCCCAAGCTCAATGTTAAACACATGCATCACCAATGATGCAAAAAGTCAAGTCAGAAATTTCAAACAGCAATAAAAAAGTGAGAAAAACAGATATTTGAAAAATTCCTTTTGTTTATGCGGCCTTATGTCCAAAGCCATCCAACAAGAGCATTTTTTTTTAATTCGGTCGATTTAAAAAAAATCTGCGAACTATTTTATTTCTCTCAAAAAAGTGCCAAAAGGTGACTTTTTGTGCAAAAAAGTGCCCGTACAATATTTTTTCATCTAATAAACTTTTTATGACTCAGAATACACTTAGGCTTCAGGTCAATGTGTTTTCGTTTGGGGGAGGGGCCCAGGGAAAAAAACACCTTTTTTTTTCTCGGATTGGTCAAAGGCGGGTGCTGGAAACTGGAAGGCAAGAAACAGGTTTATTACTCCAGAGGAGAACACATCAACTCAGACACCGGGATGTCGTCGGGAGGTGCTCTAACTGCATCTCTGTGGTTCGGTCTTTTATACACATTGCATCAGTTTATTAGCATGGTAAAACATCCTTGGAATCCCCGCCTCAGGCAGGTTCTCACACAAACCCAGCAGCAATTATCCCCCCACCCAGATCTAACAGATGATCGTTATCTCGCAGCTGGACATTCCAACAGGATCTAAAAATACGTGGGATCGGTCAGATCTAAGGGTTCGTGTCATTGATTAAATCAGGCCCCTTTGTCAGTGAAACAAGCCCTGCAGTGTGTGAGTAATAAACCATGTCCACAGGGGTTGGTTAGTGCCTGGGATCAGCTTGAGTAGCCAGGTGCGGTGAAGGAGGTTATCAAAAGAGCTTGCCCGTGCATGGAGGATGAAAGGAAAAACAGGTTTGGTGCGGGAAGGGACTCCGGGGCTTTGTCATGATGACAAGGTTTTACAACCCCAGTACATTTGTTCAAGCTTGGTCAGAGCGCTGGGGGATGATAGCGAGGTCGGGGTGACACATAGGTGACCAGCAGAGTGCAAAATGGCCGCGAAGTCTAAAATGATCGCAATTTACGCGCACGCAGAGGTCCTCGCTAAACAAGATGGCACAGGCCATGTTTATGTTTGTCGATTGAAGCCCAGGCCGGGCTTCAATCAATCAATCAATCAATCATAGCATTTGTAAAGCGCACTACATACCCTTGAGGGTCTCAAGTCACTAGGGGGGGGTGCTGCTACTGTTCGAAGAGCCAGGTCTTGAGGAGTCTCCTGAAGTTTAGAAGGTCTTCGGTTTTCCGTAGGCGGATGGGGAAGGTGTTCCAAATCTTGGAGGCGGGGTGGGAGAATGATCTGCCACCGGCGGTCATTCTTCGAATGCAGGGGGCGGTGGCGAGGGCGGGGTCTGCGGAGCGGGGCTGGTGGGCGGGATTGTAGAGGCTGAGCAATCTGTTGAGGTACGCTGGTCCGGTGTCGTGGAGTGCCTTGTGTGCATGGGTGAGGAGCTTAAAGGTTATCCTCTTGTTGATGGGGAGCTAGTGCAGGTCTTTCAGGTGGGGTGTGATGTGGCTGCGACGGGAGATGTCGAGGATCAGGCATGCTGAGGCGTTCTGGATGCATTGGAGTCTTTTCAGGAGTTTGGCTGGGTCTCCTGGGTAGAGTGCGTTGCCTTAGTCCAGTCTGCTGCTGACGAGGGCCTGGGAGACCGTCCTTCTAGTTTCGTTGGGGATCCACTTGAAGATCCTGCAAAGCATGCGGAGAATGTTGAAGCAGGAGGAGACCGCGTTGACCTGCTTTGTCATGGAGAATGTGGAGTCGAGGATGACCCCTAGGTTTCGTGCATGGTTGGTGGGTGTAGGGGTGCTCCTAGTGCCGTCGGCCACCAGGAGTTGTTCCAAGACGAGGGGGTGGAGCCGAGGATGAGGACCTCCGTCTTGTCCGAGTTCAGCTTCAGTCGGCTGTTCCTCATCTAGTCGGCGATGGCCTTCATTCCTTTGTGGAGTTTGGTTTTGGCAGTGTGGGGGTCCTTGGTGAGCGAGAGGATCAGCTGGGTGTCGTCGGCGTAGGAGATGATGTTTAGGTCGTGCTGTTAGGCGACGTGGGCGAGTGGTGCCATATAGACGTTGAACAACATTGGGCTGAGAGATGAGCCTTGGGGTACGCTGCAGATGATCTTGGTGGCTTCAGAGGGGAAGGGGGGGAGGCTGACGCTCTGGGTTGTCCCGGAGAGGAAGGAGGTGATTCAGTCCAGGGCCTTCTCTTGGATTCCAGCATTGTGGAGGTGTGCCCTTAGTGTGCGGTGGCAGACTGTGTCGAAAGAGGCTGACAGGTCCAGGAGGATGATGGCTGTGTTTTCTCCATTGTCGAGCATGTTCCTGATGTTGTCGGTGGCGGTGATGAGGGCAGTTTTGGTGCTGTAGTTGCTCGGAACCCTGACTGGGATGAGTCCAGGATGTTGTTCTCTTCAAGGAAGCTGGTCAGTTGTATGTTGAGAGCCTTTTCGATGACCTTCTCTGGGAATGGGAACAGGGAGATGGGCCGGAAGTTCTTGAGGTCCTTGGGGTCCGCCTTGGGTTTCTTTAGTAAGGCGTTGATCTCTGCGTGCTTCCAGCTCTCCGGGAAGGTCGCTGTCTCGAAGGAGATGTCGATGGTTTTCCGGAGGTGGGGTGCGATGGTGTTGCTGGCTTTGTTGTAGATGTGGTGTGGGCAGGGGTCTTCCGGGGATCCGGAGAGGACGATGTTCATGATCTTGATGGTGTCGTTGTCATAGATGTTGTCTAGGTGCGCAGGCGGTTGATACAGGCCGATTGGACGAAAATTAGTGTTGGATTGATTTGTCAGGATAGGGGCAATGGTTACTTCCTATGCGCTTCCTATTGTTACAATGGCCCATGGTCCAGCACATATTAGCAGTAAAGGAATATGTAAATTGTTAGACCCTATATGGCAAAATGATAATATTAGCAAGGTAGCTCAGCACCTAGGAAGACTTGTATTATTTGTTTGAAGCACAATTCATGAAAAGGCATTCCTACGCCCACTGGTAACTTTGCCCCACCTTCCTTCCAATTTGATGACCTTCAAATGGATTATATTGAAATGGAACAAGTCAATAATTTGAAGTACGTGTTAGTGGTGGTCTGCGTAATCAGTAAATGGATCGAGGCCTACCTTATTAAGAGAATACAGCTGTGGTGAAGGCCCCTTTAAAGGAGTACTTCCCGAGCTACGGATTGCCCTGCGTGATCTGGAGTGATAACGGAAGTCACTTTAATGCTAAAGTGATTGAATTGGAGTTCAAGGGTTTACAGATTACACAGAAGTTTCATGCAGTGAACCACCCCCAGACAGCATGCCTGGTTGAAAAGTACAATGGTACTCAAACTGAAACTGGCAACGATTCAAGAAAGTACAAGATTGCGATGGCCAGAAGCGCTTCCCCTAGCCCTGTTATCTACTAGAGCAACTGCACATTCCCGAGTAGGATTGTCGCCCTATGAAGTGGTTTTCGAGCACCCTGCTAATATTGGGGGCATTCCATTTTTTCTGAGATAGAGTATCCCTTGCTTCTAGATTATTTATATGAGTTGTCTAAAGATCTCCGCTCTCTTCACCAACAGGTGCATGCCACATTGCGACCAGTACCAGATGGGCCCGGGCACTGCATACAGCCCAGCGATTATGTAATGATCAAGAATTTTCAGAAGAAGAACAGTCTGGAACCGTGGTGGAAATGCCCACTTAACGTCTTGCTTGCCACCCGCTCCTCAGTAAATGTGTAAGTAAGGAAGCACTGGGTGCACGGAAGCCACGTAAAGAGAGTGCCACTCTCGCTTCCATATGACCGCTGAGTCAGCGACGGCATTCCTGATCAAGAATATGGGCAGGTGCCCCGATTTGTTCCTTTCACTAATGCTCGATTAAGGGGGGCGCAGATGGATGAGGAGAGTGACACAGTCCTGCTTAAAGCAGTTCCTAAGGAGATAAGGGCTGCCTCAGATCACTCTGCCCCCAAAGCGCTTGTTTCAGAGCCCAGATCTTTGCCTGACCCTGAGTTCCTACCCCTCTTTGCTGATGACACAGTGCCAAGTGTAACCAGGTATAACTTACTGCCCCGGAAGAAGAACGGGACAACAGCTGAACAGTTTAGGAGCTAGGGAAGGACTTGAATTTAGGGCACAGGTGCTGTGCCTAAGGTGCCTGTTAGAGTAGAACGAACATCATTGGTGCACTGTGTGTGAACACTGGACAGGATTCGTTGAGGGTATCCTCCAAGGAGGGAGGGGTGCCCTATCCTGCAAGAAGAGACTTTTGAGTTCAGAATACGAGCTCAGCAAGCAGCTCCAACGCCAATGCTCAACCGCACCTACGCCTGATGAACAATAGGAGTCTACTAGTGCAGGGTCATTAAATGGACACTGCAAAGAAGATTTTGCTTTTGTTCCCTCTGATACTGTAGTTGCAATAGTGGCTCTAGCCTGTGAACATTTTCTATCCTTATAGTACGTATAGGTTTTATTGAAAATGCTCCCTTGTGGCCGTCTAATTATGAGAGAGGAACAGCCCCTGATGGTTCCACCACCTAGACAGAATGGTAATGGATGGTCCGGGTGGTCAACAGGAAGTAAGTTAGTGGTGGTAGTGTTTATCCTCATGGTGATGAAAACGGTGTTCGGGGTGGTTTGGTATTTGGAGGAACAGCATCCGTTGCATATTTTATGGTTCAAATGTCTTTATTGATTTTTAAACACATAAGCATATCCATATACATTTGGCTAGTACCAGGCAATATCTATGCAATACAACCGGACAGTGTGAATTGAGGGCATGAGCCCAGCTTCAGACAGAATCAGTTTGTTGCATGTTTATAGAAGGAAACAATAATAAGCAGAATAAGGAACAAAACAACCCCCTTTCCCCAGAAAACCCCCTCTCCCCTGGTCCAGTGGCCCTTATCTTTCGCCGACTCCCTCCCCTTCCTCCCTGCCACGCTAACCCCCTGATGACCCATTTAGCAATCCGTCTTCCGTGGTTCTGTAAGACGTAGCAATCTAAGATATTGTGGGTGCCAAAGCTCATCATAGGTAGATCCCTCTCCCGCCATAGTAAGGGTCAACTTCTCCATCCCAAGGACATGCCACAGTCGATGAAGCCAACCCGCGAAGGAGGGTATGTTGGGAGTGCACCAATGTGTAAGTATATTTTGTACCCCTGAGCCTAAAGCAATAGCTATCTGTCTGCCTCTACGGGATTTTAGCGGGTACGTTAGGGGGTTAGGAAGAGCCAAGAGCACATAAACTGGAAAGCGCGGAATTTCTGTCTCAAATGCTTATCCACTTCCGCCGGCACCTGAGTCCAGTAAGGTTGGATATGTACGCATTCCCACAACAAGTGCACCAGAGTGCCTAATTGGCCACAGCAGTTCTCCTCTCGTTGGCGATCTAGTGCATGTAGCCTCTCCGGAGTATAGTACCAATATGTCACTACTTTTGTGAAGGTCTCCGTCAATCCCATATGGTATGCAGAATGTCGAGCCCGGTAGTATATCCCCTCCCACTCTTTGCGGCTGAGCGTCCTGCCAAGTTCCCTCTCCCACCTTTCTCTGCCAGGACTATACGTGTGTGTCCGGTGCATATTTTAGTGGGAACTACCCCATCCCCATCTGAGCATATGTTTGTTTCATTAGCACCGCATAAGGAGAGACACTGACAGACCTATGTTGATAATGCATTTATTCAAATGCTTCATCAGGTGCACAGTGGCAACTTCAGTTCACATAAAGGAAAACTTCTTTGTGGAGTCCCTCAGGGCTCTTCTCTTTCGCCTCTCTTATTTAATTTATATCTGCAACCTTTGATCTGTGCACTACAGGAAATGGATGTCTTGGCATTCAACTACGCAGATGACCTGCAACTTATTTTCAACATACAATCTACTACTGCTTCTGAGGTCAATCTGCAGTCTGTCATGACATACATTAGCAACTGGATGAGCCTGAACCAGTAGAAATTGAATCCCGACAAAACTGAGTTGATTTTGACAGGTGGCGCCTGTAACCCATGGAGCTCTAATTTTTGGCCCCCCTGTTTGGGTTCCACGCCTGTCTCTACCCCTACGGTAAAAGGTTTGGCGATAAAGATTAGTAACGACCTGTCAATGCAATCTCAGATTAGCTCTGTGGTGTCGGCCTGCTTCCGTCTCCTGCGGAAAATAAAAAGAATAAAAAGATTCCTTTCTACAGAAGCATTAACTCTGGTTGTTCTAGCACTCATAATATCCCATTTGGATTATGCTAATTCCCTTTATGTGGGTATCCCGGCTTATCAAACACAGCGCCTGCAACTCATCCAAAATCAGGCTTCTAGATTAATTTTGCATCTTCCTACCCGCCAGCATGTCAAACCTTCCTTGAAAAAACTGCACTGGCTCCCTGTGAGCCAACGCGGCGTTTTTAAGCTTGGATGCATTACATATAAGGCGCTGTCAGATGCCTTCCCTAAGTACATTTCCAACAGGCTTAAAAAATATACTCCCAATTGTGGTAGTTGGGTTTTAACAGGCCTACATATTCTGCAAACTCACGATACCTTAAAACAGAAATTGGCACGGAAACTGGAATACAAAAGACAAGTTTATTAAGACGCATGGAGTGGTGGTACATTCCAACAGCACCCTTCGGTAATGCAAGAAGTATCACACCGAACATTTATTTATTTATTTATTTATTAATGGCATTTATAGAGCGCATACAAATACCCTTGGGCGTCTCGGCGCACATGGCTCTTTTATACCCGTACAAGGGTTTGAAAAATAGGCGGTACACACATAAGATGATTTTAGGTACATATAAGGGCATTTTTGGAACACTGCCAACAGATGTGACCTGAGTGCGCATGAACAAGCTTGAAAATAGCTAAAAATAGCCTGTTGCTGGGCAGACCAAGTGGTCATCTGGCAGAGAGGAAGGAAGAAAGGGCATGCTGACCACGAGGCAGCGCATTCACTAAAATGGAGGCCGGGAATACAAAATGGCCTCCAGAACATAGTCAATTTAACAGGGAAAACTGGCATAGCTGAAGCAAATGCTAATCCAATCGCTGTCTAACTACGACAGACAGCCCTTTTAGCATTTAGCTGAAGCTACCCTCATATCTGAAATAGTCTGGGTGCTCATCATCAATATTAATAAGCATTATGTTTGTTATTTCTTTACTAATCATTTGCTCATTTTTGGCAATAGCTCTTCTGGACGGAATGCAAGCAGTGATACATATAGAACATAGTGCTGGGCCACATTGTATACATAAGCAGAGCATAAAGAATATTGCGATGATGACACATAAAATAGTCAATAGTTCCCAACCCCAGGTACTAAGCAAAGTCCAGAACCAATTTGAGAATGTCCATGTACCATTTTCGGGGTGTATTTCAGCAGCAATTTTGTGCAGTTGAGAGATGGCACCATACACAGAGGGCGAGTTGTCGGGTACAAACACACAACAAATGCTACCGATAATATGACATGCACCCCCATGATCAGCTAACATGACGTCTAGAACCATGCGGTTCTGGAGCGTCACAATCATGGCAATTTGAAGTTCTTCAGTAAGGTTGCCTAGAGCAAGGGCAGTTTGGTTGGCTACAGCTTCCACAATGCGTGTTAGCCGTCTTATTTTTCTACTATTTAGGGATGCTCCCACAAACGAAAATAAGCACAAATTAAAATAAACATATTGCTGCAGTGAGGTGTCTGTCTGGTCTACGCTACCAATCTCTATTGTTCGCTTTACTCTATTTAATATAAAATCATGATATAGCACAAAATCGTTGTGGTACATAGGCGGGGCTATAAACACAGGGGGTAACACAAAAGATACATAACATGTTCCTGACCATCCTATTGGAAGACGGTGATAGCCTTTACCCCCGCAAATGAAGTAAGTGATGTTACAAAAGCAACATTATTTGGTGCATCAAATACTAGCGTTGTTATACATTTGCTATCACCAACTGGGATAATACCTTTATTTCTGACACATAAATCTGCTTTCGCTTTAATAACAGTGATCACAAATAAACTAGACATATTCACAACTCTTAGATTAGTGAAAATACGTGGTGAAGATACATTGTCTGGTCGATACTCTTCCCATTCAAGTTTAGTCCCTTCTGCTTGTGGATGAGCATCTTTATCATTGTGGCAAACTTTATTGAGTCGGGAAAAACAAGAGCGTATACCAAGCATTGCAGGAACCATTATGAGAAAACGGAAGAGGAATAAGAGGAGTTCCTCCTTTCTTTTGATGTCCAGGCAACATCCCACATACCCAACAGTTCGTGGTATTTGTCATGTTGTGGGTGTGGTGAAGAATCTGAATGAAACTATTGATCATGTCTTTGTTTCTCTTCATGATAAGGTAGAGTAAAATGAAAATGTTCAGATGGAACTGGAGTGGTAAGAAGTAAATATTCTCTCGCTGGGGCCATTCGTTCTACAACCCAAGCTATTATCGCTATCGCCACTACTGTAGAAATCAAAATTACAGCACCAAGGATCTTCTTATTTCTTATCATTTTAGACGCCATAGTAAATATTCTCTGTCTCAAAACAAAATAATTGAAGTAAAACTAAAAACAAAATGAGCGCTGAGACCCGGGGCAGCCGTTGTTTTCTTCTCCGAGGCCCAAGACGGGTGTCGCTACACTGGACAGAACCGATCCCCTCCTTGGCATTCTCGGTATCCGTTTCACTAACCCCAGGGCGGTAACTCAACCAGTCTTGTACAAAACAAATGCTTTTCTTGATCTTAGATTATATTTTGCTGCACCAGAAACAGTGTGGTCCGGTAAGGCTTCCTCAGATTCGCTGGGCGTGATGGCTGGACTCTTTTCCGCATCCAAGATGTCTTGATAATCAGACAGTGCAGCAGGTTTCACCAAATCCGGAGAGACGCGGCGGCTGTGTGTTGCGTGGACCCACCGCTTCCGATTTGTCACCCTCACTGCTGTTCGTGTTGTCACTAGGACCTGTTCCGGTCCACGCCACCTCGGCTCTAGACTGCTGGACCTCTCAAACGACCCGACCATAACATGGTCCCCAGGTCGGAGATCGTGAGCCTCACCCGTTGATTTGTCTGGAAGAGCCTCTCGAACCTGTTGATGAATAGAAAGCAAATATTTGTTAATCGTGCCAAATAATCGTTCATCATTATACAAGGCACATCATGTATTGGGCGTGGCTTAGGGACGCCCCAAATATTCATTGGCCTTCCAAGCACCACCTCATAGGGTGTGAGGCCAGATCGGAAGTGTGGTACTGATCTTATAGACAGTAATGCTAAGGGCAAGGCATTCGGCCATTTCAAAGACGTGGATTCCACGATCTTCGCTAGCTTCAACTTCAGAGTAGCATTGTACCTCTCCACCAAACCTGCTGACTGCGGGTGAAACACAGCATGTAATTTCTGCTTTATTCCTAATCCTTTCAGGATATACTCCACAATCTTCCCCACAAAATGGGGCCCGTTGTCGCTCCATAAAAATTTACAAACACCAAATCTGGGGAAGTACTCCTTCAGTAACACCTTAGCTGTTATCAGCGCTGTATTGTCTTTCGTGGGGTAGGCCTCTATCCATTTACTGAAGGCACACCCCACCACAAGGACGTACTTCAGGTTATTACAGCGCTCAAGCTGGATGTAATCCATCTGTAGTACTTCGAATGGTGCAGTCGGTGGAGCAAACCCTCCTTTAGGAGTGAATGTCCCTTTGGCAGGATTATGCTGTAAGCATATCAAGCAGGTTTGTACTACTCTCTTGGCCGTGCTGGCAATCTCAGGATACTCCCAAACTCGTGCAAGCAATTTGGTAATTGCGAGAGCTCCAACATGTGCCAGCCGATGTGTCATTTGGACCATTGCTTGCAGGTATGCGGCAGGCAATTTCCATCTCTCCATATTTTTGCAACGCCAACAGCCCTCATCATCCAACACTCCCTCTGTAGACCACTGTTTGAGTTCTGCTTCAGAAGCAGACTCTGTATATCTAATATTTTGTCTCTGGCATCATGCCATCGCTCAGCCTGCGATTTCACCACATACATGGGAGAAGCATTCTTTAACATTGCAGTTTCACGAGCTGACGGATCTGCAAAAGCATTTCCTTGCCCTATTTTGTCTGCCACTTTCTTGTGTGCGCTACATTTGACTATCGCAACTTTCTTTGGCACATTAATGCTTTCAAGAGATCGTGTACTAATTCTCCGTGCATAATTTGCAACCCATGTGATGTCAAAAATCATCGCTCCTTCTAGAGTAGGCCAAAATCGTGTGCTACTCCGAAAGCATAGCGGCTATCAGTATAAATGTTCACTCACAATCCAGCGCTAAGCTCATATGCTTTTGTTAGAGCTATCAGTTCAGCTGCTTGGGCCGATTTTTTTGGTATACGAGCTGTTTCTACCACTGTCTTAAATGTCGTGATTGCATAGGCTGCGGAAGTTGTACCATCTGGCAACTTCAAACATGATCCATCAACCCACAGTTCCCCATCTACATCTGGAAGGGGCGTATCTTGCAAGTCAATGCGACCCTTTGTTTGTTCTTCGGTCAGAAAAACACAATCATGTTGTTCTTCCTCTTGGGGCTCAGAAACAGGATATGGCAGCAATGTAGCAGGGTTGAAAGTGGCACACCTTTTCAGTGTAATATGTGGCGCCAACAGCGTTAACTCGTATCCTGTCAAACGAACGATAGTTAAATGCTGTGTTTTCATCTGATTCAATAAGGCGTCTACCGCATGGGGCACTAACACCAACAATTTGTGCGACAAAACTATCCCCTCACTCTGTCGTATAGACACAGCTGTTGCTGCAACTGCTCGAAAACACCCAGGCAATCCTCGTGCTACGGGATCAAGTACTGCTGAGAAGTAAGCACAAGGTCGCTGTTTATCTCCGTGTGTCTGCACTAAAACTGATAATGCGCATCCATCTTTCTCATGTACGTAAAGTATACAAATCTTTGTGTAATCTGGTGTACCTAACACTGGTGTAGAGCAAAGGGCCTGTCTCAAATGATGGAAAGCATTCTGACATTCATCTGTCCATACAAGGGGAGTCGGCGTATCTTTGGACAACAAGGCTAAAAAAGGTTTTATGATGTGTGAAAACCCTAATATCAATTGCCTACAAAAGGACGTCAAACCAATAAAAGCTCGAACATCTTTCTGAGTAGAGGGAACTGGTGTGTCTAGGATCGCTTGAATTCTAACTGATGTCAATGCACGTCCCTCCTTAGACAGAAGATGACCGAGGTAGGTCACCTTCGGTCTACAATATTGTAATTTCTTTTGTGACACTTTGTGATTATTCTTGGCAAGGAAAGAAAGCAGGGAGAGAGTACTCTCGTCACATTGTTCAGGTGTATCTGCTGCTAACAAAATATCATCAACATATTGAATAAGAGTCACTCCAGACGGCAATTCAAATGAATCGAGCTGTCTTTTCAAAGCCTGGCTATAAATACTTGGGCTTTCTGTATAGCCTTGAGGAACTCTACAAAATCTGTACGATCTATTATTCAAAGTGAAGCCGAAAAGATATCGGCTATCGGGATGAATAGGGATCGAAAAGAAGGCATTCTTCAAATCTAAGACTGAGAAGGTGGAACCAAAGAAAGTAGGAGGCAAGATGGTGGCCGGCACTCGGGCCGAGTGAGCTGGCGTTGGCGTTCTCCTCTCCCTCCTTACCGCTGCCAGCTACACATGCACCCATGAGGCTCTGATATTGTCCTGCTCGGCCGAAACTATCTAGGATGCTCTGGCGGCTCTGTGGTTATCGTCTTGGCTTTCTGCGCGGAAGTCTGCCGGTGTGTAACTATCTGGACGGATGCCTTCCTGCGCTTCACTGTTTTCACACGGACAGCCGGGCCGGATCGCACATTGTTTTACCACAGCAGAGATGCCCCCAAAGAATCAAGTGAAAACTTTACCGCGAGCCGCGTCTAAAACCGGAGCAATCCCGGCGGCGGCTCCTGTCACCGCACAGGCATATGTGCGTTCCACGTCATTGCCAGCTGCGGTTCCATCTAGCGATACTTTGAAAAGAGCGGCCACTGCAAAACAGACAAAGCCGCCTACACCCCCGGTTCCTGCAATGTTTAAAACCCGGGCAGGCTTGTCTACTAAGGCTCCCCAGTGCCCTGCTGCTCTACCCTTGGTTACTTCAGAGCATGCTGCTGCCGGCTTAACAGCAATAACTTCAACATCAACTACAGCAACTACAGCAACAGCCGGTAAGGCTATAATTCTTCTAAACTCTTCCTCCTCTGCAGTTGGTGGCGAAAATACCGTGGTAAATACTGTTGTGACCAGCTAGCACAAACTGATCAAGCTGAGCAACAACAGCCCTCAGACGCTCTTCCCGGGGCTGGGACAGCTATTAGTTTGTTGCTGGATTTGGGCTCAGACACAAGCGGGATTCTGGGTGATGTAGTCCCCTCAGTCTCTATACCCAATTTTCACATGCAAATCCCTCAGCTCCCGGTAGTATCTGCTAGCTCTGAAACAGATACGGATGGCGACAATTTTTATTCACTATCGGAGCCAGCGGTATCTTCAGTTGACGATAATGGGTTAGATATAGATTGGACTGATGATGAGGGCAGCGATTTGGGCGACTGGCGCACCAACAAAGTACTGAATTCTATCGCCATGACCAGTGGTCTTCCTACAATTCGGAAGGCACCTCACGATTCTGGAGCTAATTTAGGCTCCTTAGTCTGGGACTATTCTTTTTCAGCTCAACTTACCTCCCAAGCACTTGCACCGTTTATGCTGGAAAATAACCCAGATGCACCCCCGGCTGAAATTTCTCTAGATATTATTTATCAAACCATAATTGCTCATCGAGAGGAGACAAGGCAAGAAAGTGCCCGAGCACAGGGGGCTTGTCGTAGGGTCCAAAATTCCCTGCGTAGAGTCATCAAGACCTGCACAGACATTGCCACCAGAGTCACGGAGGCAGAGACCCGGATTTCTTCATTGGAGGATGACATTGTTACTCAAAAATCTACGCTTGATGAAATCCAGTCTCAAAGGGTAGACATCCAAGCTAAGCTGGTTGACATTGAGAACCTGGCACGTCGCAATAACTTAAGAATTTTGGGGGTCCCGGAGGGTACCGAGGGGACAGACACTCGCCAGTTTGTTATCGATCT
This sequence comes from Lissotriton helveticus, assembly GCF_964261635.1. Classification (NCBI taxonomy): domain Eukaryota; kingdom Metazoa; phylum Chordata; class Amphibia; order Caudata; family Salamandridae; genus Lissotriton; species Lissotriton helveticus. The sequence goes on from NW_027611950.1 coordinate 122,833, forward strand.
GTTTTCAGAAGCTTTTCCAGAGTTGACCGAATGCGACTGGCGGGTGGAGATCCAACATGCCCACCGCTTTCCCTTTAAGCCAAAGCATCGCTCAGGGCAGGCACATGACAGACCTCGTGCTATCTTAATTTGTTTGCACAACTTCTTAGCCAGAGATAAAATCTATGATTTAGCCAGGCCCGATAGGCAAAGGTCAGGAAAAGGATGTCAATTTTTTGTGAGGCCGGACTTTTGTCCAGCCACGGTCGAACGGAGGTGGCAGCTCCATCAATTGATTGCCCCTTTTCAGTCAAAAGGGGCACAGGTTTTTCTCCTTTTTCCGTCGAAAACGTAAAATTATACACCAGGGCCAGACTAAATTCTTTGAGTCTGAGATTCAAGCAAAATTATTTTTAGATTTATTGTGAAATCATACGTTTGCTGTTGATTATGTCTCAATGTTTTTAATGGAAGAAAGCAAAAACAACAGGTGATGGACAGAATGCAGAACAATGTCATACATTCACCCCAGTACAGAGATCTGGGCCTAAATCCATCGTTTTTTTGCTCACCATGCCTTTCCAGTTTGAACCCAGCTATATGCCAATCAGTCTTGACCCTGTGCCCCATGGGAACAGTCCAGCCCGAACTGCCAAGCCAGGTCCTCCCTGGACTGGAAACAAGCATCCAAGGACCGGTTTCGGGCTTTCAGCCCTCTTCAGCCTGGATAGCTTGATTCCAGTGGCATGGAGAGCACGGGACTCAGCTAATTTGCATATAGCCATTGTCTAACCCAGGGTGGTGTGGAGTGCAAAAAAACGATGGATTTAGGCCCAGATCCTTGTACTGGGGTGAATGTATGACATTGTTCTACATTCTGTCCATCAACTGTGTTTTTTGCAATTTCACCCTGAGTGTGCTGGGGATGCTCAGACGTGAGTCCCAGGCTCTCCACACCACTGGAGTCAAGCTATCCAGGCTGATGAAGGCTGATAGCCAGAAACCGGTCCTTGGATGCTTGATTCCGGTCTGGGAAAGACATGGCTTGGTAGTTCGGACTGGACTGTTCCCATGAGGCACAGGGTCAGAGCTGATTTGCATATAGCCATTGTCTAACCCAGGGTGGTGTGGAGTGCAAAAAAACGATGGATTTAGGCCCAGATCCTTGTACTGGGGTGAATGTATGACATTGTTCTACATTCTGTCCATCAACTGTGTTTTTTGCAATTTCACCCTGAGTGTGCTGGGGATGCTCAGACGTGAGTCCCAGGCTCTCCACACCACTGGAGTCAAGCTATCCAGGCTGATGAAGGCTGATAGCCAGAAACCGGTCCTTGGATGCTTGATTCCGGTCTGGGAAAGACATGGCTTGGTAGTTCGGACTGGACTGTTCCCATGAGGCACAGGGTCAGAGCTGATTTGCATATAGCCATTGTCTAATTCAGGGTGGTGTGGAGTGCAAAAAAACGATGGATTTAGGCCCAGATCCTTGTACTGGGGTGAATGTATGACATTGTTCTACATTCTGTCCATCAACTGTGTTTTTTGCAATTTCACCCTACAACATCTGGCTGTCCCACTATTTGCCACACGAGCTCCACTTCCACTGGCATGCTGTCCCTCTATTTTTGAGATTGGTCTAGGGGCGGACGCCAACGGGACCCTTCTTTCAGTACTAGAACCCAGCTACTATAAAAAAACAAAGTTCAAGGTTATTGCAACAATGTTTTCAGTTTGGAGGAAGGCCCGCCGTTATTGCTCTATTCCGAACATTAGTTTTTATACACCTCTGACTGCGGCCAGGCTATTGCCATCTATCTTTCAAGACTCTGTTACATTTAGGTGGAACTCCATGGGTATTAAAGTACTGGGCGATCTAGCCTACGATGGTAAAATAGCTTCTTTTTCATTTTTAAAAGATTAGTATGGTTTGTTTACCCATGAATTTTTAAAGTATCTTCAGGTACGTAGCTATTTAACCCAGATTCTTTACTCCGTTCCAACTGCGCTATCTAGAAGTTTACCGATGGATTTGATTTTAAGGCGGGCTCGCATTGGTGATCTGTACCAAAGTCCAATACTGACCCTCCCCGATGACCTTGTTGCACAGAATGCAAAATTAGAAGCTAAGTTAGGGAAGGGTTGTTTAGATGTAGTCTATGCATTAGAACTTTCTAACTCTGTTTTAATTTCTGGGGCCTTACGCTCCCAAAGCGATATGGCCCTATTTGATTTGTATTTCACTCCTGCCAAAATATCGAAATGGGGAGGTATTAACGCCCAGGGGTGTCCACGATGTGGTCTTTTGGCAGCCAATGACACACACATTTTTTTCTCATGTATTAAGTTAGACTTATTTTTACAAGATGTACAATCTTTTATTAAAATATCCCTCAAAATACAGGTGGTTCTTTCTGCAGAATTGGTTATTATGGGGTGTGAGTCAAATATGTCTGTATCCAGGTCCTCTCATGAGATAGCGCTCTTGTGTATCTTTATGTCACTTATTCGATTATGCATAACTTCGGAATGGATTAACCCAGTTCCACCAACTTTTATAAATTGCAAGGCTAGGGTAGTAGCCCTTTATAATTTAGAATCAGCAGTGTTTTTGAGAGGGGGTAAGAGGCGGCGCGAAAAGGGTTTGAGGATCTGGGGGCCCTTTAGGCTTTGGTTAAATAATTAATTTGTTTGTAGGGTTATTATTGATATTTGCTTTTTTAATGTACATGTACTTGCTTCTCATAGTTCAATCCACACTCATCTTTTTCCCAATGTATTCTTTCTTTTTTTTCCCTTTTTTCTATGTCTTCACTTTTTCCTATTGATTTGTTGAATCTATTTGGATTCTATTGCTTATAATGTTTTGTGAATGGATTTTTTATGTTTGCCTGGATTTAATCATTGTGTACTGTATTTGCTTTATGTATTCCTCAGGCTGGAAAAAAAAGGAAAGAAAGCAGGGAGAGAGTACTCTCCTCACATTGTTCAGGTGTATCTGCTGCTAACAAAATATCATCAACATATTGAATAAGAGTCACTCCAGACGGCAACTCAAATGAATCGAGCTGTCTTTTCAAAGCCTGGCTATAAATACTTGGGCTTTCTGTATAGCCTTGAGGAATTCTACAAAATCGGTACGATCTAATATTCAAAGTGAAGCCGAAAAGATATCGGCTATCGGGATGAATAGGGATCGAAAAGAAGGCATTCTTCAAATCTAGGACTGAGAAGGTGGTAGCCGTAGGTGGAACCAAAGTAACTAAAGTAGTAATATCAGACACCACAGGATATTGGGGCACTACAATCTTATTCACCTCTCTCAGGTCAATGATAAAACGGTAAATCCTAGTATCTGTATCTTTTTTCAGAATCGGAAGAATAGGGCTGTTACAAACATTATAGGGCACTTCTTCCACTACTCCTACAGTAATCAGGTCATTTATGATACGGGTCAGAGCGACTTCACCTTCTCTAGAGATCTTACACTGTGGTACACGTGGTAAAAGCACTCCCTCCTTAACAGTGATATTAACGGGAGGCTTAATCATCTGTCCTACATCTGTATCAGAAGTGGCCCACAAAGCACTTGGAAGGAAGGCTAGTGCATCATTTTCCTGAAGGAGGCACGATCTTTCGATTTCTGGATAGTTCTCATTCAAAATAACCCGTACCCCTTCAGGGGCGCAGCATATTGTCGCTCGAAAATGTTTGAGCATATCAAGACCCACAATATTATCTGGTGTATTTGGAGACAACAAAAATGGACATGGGGCAGTAAATTTATCAATGTGGAATGGAAGAGGCTGAGACAATGGGCTAAGGGAAAGTGTTCCATCGAACCCTATCGATGTAATCGTTGTGCCAGACAGGGGAGCCCTTGGAACCAATTGTTTGGACAGGGCACTACGAGTAGCTCCTGTATCGACCAGAAACTGATCAGTAGAACCCAAAACATGCGCTGAAATATATGGACCCCTTTGATCTACTGTGATTTCAACCGATTCCATACCCCATCCTACGCAATCCTATCCATAAGTAGCATCCTGAAATTCAGAAGGCTCACCCTCAGTTATCTGATACTAATTCCGCCGATCAAAAGTATTATAGTCATTCTGACCACGAACCCTAGCTTCAAACCTACCATGATCATTTGCTCCTCCCCTCGGACCTGAATAACCATTCCTAAACCTTTTATTTCCTCGGCCACGCTGATTACGCTGTTCTCGAAGCACGGGACAATCTGAAAGCCAATGCTCAAACTGTTTACAATAAGCACACTGAAATGCGGAGAGATCAGGGCGGGAAGAAGGCAGGCCATAAGGCCCACGTCTCCCCCTAGCATTTCCTCTCCGCTGCGTGGCATAAACCTGAGCAAGCATCACCTTCGTTTTCAAATCTTTCGTCTTTTTATCGTCACTATCCTTAGCCTCTATTTCCTGTTGTTCATAATACTGAGCCATAGTTAGGAGAGAAGCGGGAGTTGAAGTGGTCCATGAACTTTCACTAGCCTTCAAATGTTTCGCAATCTCCGGTAGGAGATTAGCCACATACTTATCGACAAACAAATGCCTGCCCGTGTCCTCTGTTAATAATTGACCACTATAATCATGAAACGCTTCCTCGAAGCGTGTAAAGAAATCGGAAACCGACTCATCTGGCTTTTGTTTACAAGAGGCTAACATCGTCCAATCAATCTTTTTAGGAGGAATGAGCAATTTTAATTTATTCAAAATAGCCACAGGGAGATTTAAAATTAACTGACACGGTTTACACGCGCGTTCTCTCTCTACATCGGCTTGTTCTAAGTCCCTCCGTTCTGCACCTAAATTCTGTCAATCATCAATCTTACGAATTGCCCTCCACATATCGGGAGGTAATATTAAGCCAAAGAAAAGATCAATATCGACTAATGTCATAACACACGAGCTAATAGCCCCATCTACTTCCTCATAGAATGCTGCGGGATTTTTGCGCGGATCAGGCAAAGCATTTTTAAGAGCCATAGCACCCACTCTATTCAAAGGAGTATAAACCCAGTTATATATGAAATAACCCTATGCATCCTCAGACAACTTATTATCATCTGTGCCGTTACCCTTAGGAGGAACATACAAAGGTGCGGCTTCCCGCATAGGCATAACATTGATCGCATTGTTCTTATCTGATCCGAAGATAGGACACTTCCTGTTCTGAACCGACGGTCCAGACGAAGTCGAAACCGCTACCTTTTTCAACTTTTTTAGCCGTGTCGCCTCGTCCCGCACCTGAATCAGACGACGGAAGGACTCATCTGCGTCTGCAAGGACAAAAACACTGTTACGTAAATTAGCACAACCAACCCCTACATCTTTAGTTTCTAACTCAGGTGAATACTTCCTAAAACGTTCAACAACTTCCTGACCAAAATGCTCCAAAAAATACAACCGCTCGTTATCGGGCCACCTACTCATAACATTTTCAACATCAGAAATGGGAATAAAATTAACGTTAAGTTTAGAAGCCGTAGAGCGTAATTCCGAGGATCGAGCAGCAGTCAGCATGGAACGAGTACCCCTCGTTTTATCCATGTCGTCATAAGAATCGGAGTCCTCGTCCGGAGCCGTAGGTAGGACATATGGAGGCGGAGAGCGATCTAACAATGAAAAATCATCAGGTGCATTATTAAGGACAGGATAGAGAGGACGTCGAATAGGAAGCTGGCCATTAATCTGTAGATTATGCTCCCTTATCTCCCTCTCCTTCTGTTCCTGTATTTCCTTATCCTGTAGCAGTAAAGCCTTAACATGGGCAGCCTTTCGTTGCTCCTTGTCCACCAAGGCTTGTTCACACTTCAGTCGCTCACGCACCCCTTTCTCCCACATACGCACATAATCAAACATATCCTGTCTAGACCTGCGCTGAAACAAACACTGCTCCACATACTGAACCTTTCGTAAATCAAACGACCCATGTAGTGGCCATTGTAACTCGGAGTCAGATTTTGTATATTTATTCCACAGTGTGCTATACATAATAGGGGGAAGGCCAAATTTTACGTACATTTCACGGTTAGGCGTCCTCTCTGGGTAGACTGGTACCATTTCCAAGACAGCACATTCCTAGGAGTGTGCTAGCAACAGGCATATCAAAAATATCACGAAAATGTAATACTGTATGCAAAATGGCACTTAAAGTATTTTACACACGATGTGCTGTTCAAACAAATACCAGGTCAGAGAAATATCTCTACATTACCTGCCTATGTGAGGTGCACTCCACATATAGTACAAAACATAGATCCAAATGTTAGCTAACTCAAACAAATCCAAAAAGCCACAGTAAGTGTCAGTAGACTACCTTACCAATCCAAAGCTTACCAAGAATTCTAAATGTCCAGGTTTCAACTGCCAAGTTCTCAAATCGATCAAACGATTACTGCACGGCAACCCAACGATCGGGATCTCAGTCGAGGACCGGCACCACCTGGAAGGTCAGATCGGAAGAAAAGGGAAAACGCCGTGGGTGTCAAGACTCGGGTCGCTCGATGGCAGCGTATGCGTCCAGGGCGAGGTTCCAGTCCTTCATTCTGACCAATCCTTCGGGCATCCGAGTCGCCGATGAGTCCCTGTTCGGGCGCCAAATTGTGGTAGAGGGGTGGAAAGTTTGAACTTTTACCACGCTCGGAGTTCCATGACTTCTGTGACCTCGTCCCCCTGAAATTTAAAATAGCATTTTCCAAGTAATTTGTAAATATATTCATTCTGGGTCATTCATTGTGTGTTTAGCTTGCTATTGGGCCAGTGTAGCACTTTGTTTTTTTCATTTTTAGGCATTTGTGACCGTTTTTAAACACTTTCATGCACCAATGATGTCTTTGTACTTCGTCATTTTTCACTTCATGGGGACTTCAAAAGTGTTAGAAATTCATTTTGGAGGCACACAGAACAGTGCAAATGCAGTTACATAGCATTCAGGACACTGCAATTACACCTATATAGTTTTTAAAAGATTTTGATGTAATAACATTTTTGACCTCCATGGGGAGGGCCCTTAAGCTGAACTTTTACCTAGCTCGGAGTTCCATGACCTTGTCCCCCTGAAATTGAAAATCGAATTTTCAAAGTGTTTAGTAAAACTGTTCATTCTGTGTCATTCATTATGTCTTTAGCCTGCTATTGGACCACTGCAGCACTATGTTTTGTTAATTTTAACCCAATGTTGACCTTTTTTGACCACTTTGATGCACCAGTGAAGTTTTTGGACTTAGTCATTTTTCACTTCATGGAGACTTCAAAAGTGTTAGAAATTCATTTTGTAAATACCTAGAACGGTGCAAATGCAGCCATATAGCATTCAGGGCACTACAATTACACCTATATAGTTTTTAAATGATTTTGATGCAATAACATTTTTGACCTCCATGGGGAGGGCACTCAAGCTAAACTTTTACCCAGCTCCGAGTTCCACGACCTCGGGTGGAAAAAGTGACTTTGCCCCCTTAAACCCAAAAACTTCAAAAAGTCACCCCTGGAGGCCAGAAATGGGTCTTAGACACTCTTGGTATGTCATCTGAGGTATACTATGGTGTTCTTGGGTCCAGAACTAGAAATGTGATGTGACTCTGATATCTAGGGCCTATAATGGAAAAAATGAATTTGACACCAAACACCTCAAAATGTCTGAAATAGGACTCAGACATGTACCTGGAGGCTGGAAATGAGCCCTAGACACTCTTGCTATATCACCTGAGATATAATATAGGGTCCTGGTGGCCACAGGGACCCAAAAACAGTCAGGTGGGTTGATACTGAAAATTAGCAAAAATCGTCCCAAAATTTTTTTTTACAAGATTTGCTAATTTTCCAAATAGCTCAGAATGGATATCAGAGACACTGTTTGAGTGCGCAAGATATGAATACACTTGTTAGAAAGGTCAGCTCTGATGCTTTCATGTGATATATATAACTTTGATATTATATAAAGTTTTTTTTCCGCTACCAACCAAGGGAAACACCTGATATCGTACCTGATTTTGAGAACATTGGGCTGGGTGGAAAAAGTCACTTTGCCCCCTTAAACCCAAAAACTTCAAAAAGTCACCCCTGGAGGCCAGAAATGGGTCTTAGACACTCTTGGTATGTCATCTGAGGTATACTATGGTCTTCTTGGGTCCAGAACTAGAAATCTGATGTGACTCTGATATCTAGGAGCTATAATGGAAAAAAATGAATTTGACACCAAACACCTCAAAATGTCACAAATAGGAGTCAGACATGTACCTGGAGGCTGGAAATGAGCCCTAGCCACTCTTGTTATAAAATCTGAGATATATTATGGGGTCCTGGTGGCTACAGGGACCTGAAAACAGTCATGAGGGTTGATACCGAAAATTAGCAAAAATCGTCAAAAAAAGTTTTTTTGACAAGATTTGCTAATTTTCCAAATAGCTCAGAATGGATATCACAGTCACTTTGTGAGTACCCAGGACCTAAATATACTTGTTAGAAAGCTCAGATCTGATGCTTTCATTTGATCTATCTACCTTTGCTATTATCTGAAGTTTTTTTTTCAGCTTCCAGCCATGGGAAAAACCTGACATTGTACCCGATTTTGAGCACCTTAGGCTGGATGGAAGAAGTGACTTTGCCCCCTTAAACCCCAAAACTTCAAAAAGTCATCCCTGGAGGCCAGAAATGGGTCTTAGACACTCCTGGTATGTCATCTGAGGTATACTAAGGGGTCCTTAGGTCCAGAACTAGAAACTTGATGTGACTCTGAGCTCAATGTGATGTGACTCTGAGCTATATGGCCTATAATGGAAAAAATGAGTTTGACCCCAAACACCTCGAAATGTCACAAATAGGAGTCAGACATGTACCTGGAGGCTGGAAATGAGCCCTAGCCACTCTTGTTATATCATCTGAGATATATTATGGGGTCCTGGTGGCTACAGGGACCTGAAAACAGTCATACAAAGCAATTTGAATCCATATGAGGCAATTTTTAATTTGCGGCCATCTGGTCACCCTTTGAAATGGATAGGATATACTACAGAGGATGTAGTGCACTCTATTTCTTGAAGCATATGATGTACTGACTTAATTTCAATTGCAGTATGTAGCTAAGACATTTACAATTCATAGTGGTAACTCTCATGGTTGTGGCTTATAGGGACAAGGTACAAATCAAGTGTAACCTTCAGGTAAGTTTTTATTTTTCACTTTCATGTGTGTTGTAGAACACTTTATACTTTTGGCTATAATTCATAGTCTGTACATTATAGAGACATAATTTAAACAGCACTTTGTTCCTAGTGATGTTAATCTTACCCATGTGAATTATTATGTGTGTGGCGTATTGTAAAGTTGTCAAAATTTGAGGTTGAATGTATGACGTTTTTCAATACCGTCGCATGTACGAAAAAGTATGCCTTACATTTTGTCCCATACTTCTAAAACCATACAATCTGGATCCATAATTGGAAGTGCAGCATTAAGCTAACATGATGCCACTGTCCTGTGTTCATTTTCATGCATGTGGAAAGCTTCAAAGTGGTGTGAATCTTTCAGCGATTAAACACATATTTTAAAAAAAATTCCTTCAGCTTTTGCAAAATGTGTCACGTATGTTATGTCATCAGTCAAGATCCATATTAGATTATGGCAGAGATACCCGCCACCCCCTCTCAACACAATCCCCAAGGATGGGAAACCAAACGGTTCTGAACTTTTGGAAGGCGGGAAGGGAGTGACCCTTCCCGGCCGTATTTATTAAAATATGAAACAAAATCAAAACATTAAAATAACAGTTTCATATTATGTACAATTTCATTTCCATATTACGATGTTTGGCTAACCTTCACAGATCTCTAATACAAAGATTCTCCTAGCCGATCCAATATCCTACAAAACATTTGACTTGAAATTGTACATCCTAACATAAGGGCCAACGGCAAGGTCGTAACCGGTGTCAGATCCCTAAACCGGAAATACATCCCTCACTTGTGAGAGGACCAACCGCACAGAGGCGTACCTCAAGTGCATCTTACCAATTTCCCTTTGACTTGACGGGGGCCCCAATAAACTCGACGCCATTTAACGGTCGTCCGAGGACTCGTGTGAGGTGTCTAAGAGGTAGCGTAAACCCCCTCCCGAACCCCACACAACCAACTTACCCATCTGCCGTCGCAGATGTCCTGGCCCCGGGAAATTCTCCAGGAGGGCCCGTAGCCCCTCCTATCCAGGAAGGGGCCTTGACCACCTTTCCTTTCCTTCCGGCGGCCCATCCTTAGACGGGACCGCCTCCCCGTTGAGGGGCCAATGGCCACCTCCCCCGAGCGCTCCCATCCGTAATGGGTGACGCCCCCACATAGGGATCTTCCAAATACTGCTCACCGATCATGACCTTACCGCCCGACAATAAATACGACAAATCTACCTAAATTACTAAATCACGAAACAATTATAACCTATTAAAAGCATGATTACTGATCAACACCACTGCAAAATCCTTTATTTGCACCATATACCGAAAGTGACCATCTTTATTGCATACTCAAAATTATCACGACAACCGTCACAACCTGAAAAAATTAGAGTTACCACATCACAACTTTATTTCAAAACAACGAGCTGTCCTCAGGGGCTGGTGGGTGGGTCAAAATTGGCTCTTCGTTCCGTCTTGAGCTCACGTGCAGTGGGGAGGTGCAGCTTCAGAGCACAGGAACAAGAGGACGTTTTCTTGGCGTGTTGCTTCTTTTATCCGTCTTCAGGGCGGGCGACAACCCGCCCCCGCCCGCCCCCGGGGGCGTGGCTGAGTGCGTCAGTGTCTAGGACAACCCACTCTAGGGCGGGAAAAAGGCGCGCCCCGGCTACGCCGCTTTGGGCATACCAGCCGAGACTCGCCCCCCGCCCAAGATGGCTTCCCGGGGGGATCGTGGTACTCCACCATACGTTCGGGGGGACCGAGTGGTCGCCCCTTTCCATATGGCAGAGATACCCGCCACCCCCTCTCAACACAATCCCCAAGGATGGGAAACCAAACGGTTCTGAACTTTTGGAAGGCGGGAAGGGAGTGACCCTTCCCGGCCGTATTTATTAAAATATGAAACAAAATCAAAACATTAAAATAACAGTTTCATATTATGTACAATTTCATTTCCATATTACGATGTTTGGCTAACCTTCACAGATCTCTAATACAAAGATTCTCCTAGCCGATCCAATATCCTACAAAACATTTGACTTGAAATTGTACATCCTAACATAAGGGCCAACGGCAAGGTCGTAACCGGTGTCAGATCCCTAAACCGGAAATACATCCCTCACTTGTGAGAGGACCAACCGCACAGAGGCGTACCTCAAGTGCATCTTACCAATTTCCCTTTGACTTGACGGGGGCCCCAATAAACTCGACGCCATTTAACGGTCGTCCGAGGACTCGTGTGAGGTGTCTAAGAGGTAGCGTAAACCCCCTCCCGAACCCCACACAACCAACTTACCCATCTGCCGTCGCAGATGTCCTGGCCCCGGGAAATTCTCCAGGAGGGCCCGTAGCCCCTCCTATCCAGGAAGGGGCCTTGACCACCTTTCCTTTCCTTCCGGCGGCCCATCCTTAGACGGGACCGCCTCCCCGTTGAGGGGCCAATGGCCACCTCCCCCGAGCGCTCCCATCCGTAATGGGTGACGCCCCCACATAGGGATCTTCCAAATACTGCTCACCGATCATGACCTTACCGCCACAGGCCGGATAGTTGACCGGCTATCCGGACCCCCCACAAAACTCCTACCTAAAGGTCATATTATAAACTCTTTAACCAAGCTATGATGTCTCCTATGAGTAACTCGTTCCCCACCCGGGACAAATGAACACCGTCCCCCAGGTACATACTGTCTCCTCTGATACAACCATGCGACACAGAATGCAGAGTATTTGAACGAAACAATCTACTCAATTTGTTATTTATCTACCTTACTGAATGGTTCAGAGCAGAAACAGAAATCGCCCCCCGCCACACCTTTCGTGGGATCAAGTGGGACCATGCAATCGTGCACCCTGGAACTCTCCTTGCCAACCAACTTACTGTGGATATCATTGCCTCAAGAAGAAGTCGTCTACCAGTGGCCACCAGATCGTTGCCCCCAAGATGGACTATGATTATAGACGGCGGTGACCTTGTCCGCCCTAACACAACCTCAAAAAAGGATTGAAACTGGTCAATACAGAGCCCGCCCTTTCCGTAGAAGGACACACTGTACCCGTATTCCCCAGCGACGTGAACCATGTCACCTGCTTTGAATACTTCCGCGGCTCGCCTCACGTATGAGTGGCCCACGACCCACACCTCCTTTTTCACAGCCGGTGATGTCTGACCGCTGGTCCACATGTGTTGGGTCGACCGCACAGTCCGCCCCGCCTCGTAGGCTTGCGCAACTGAAATCCAAACCAAAACAAGAAGCGTGAGTACATCATTACAGCTTCATAACATGTGCAACCGCACATACCTTTTATAACAGTTCGAGGACCAACGACCAACGCGTTTTACTTCCTCCACACTCAGACCCCTGGCTGTAGCCTCTGTAGCAGCCCCTATCCGAAAAGAATGGGTCCCAAACTCTCCGGGGTTCAAGCCCGCGGCCGAAATCGACATCGCAAGCACCCGCTGGAACTGAAACCTTGTCAGTGGGGTGGTGTCAGCGTGTCTCAAAAAGGTCCCCCCCCATGATGCCACTCTCTGCGCTAAATATTCCTCTACGCAAACCACAGGGCACATGGAGGACCCGGGAATCCTCTGTATGATTATGCAGTCCCCAAACGCACCCTGATCGGTTTTGGACCTGACAAACGAGACAGTCATTGTCTCCCCCTTGACCTGGACGTGCTCTTGGCACAATCCCCCCATCGTATCCCGCTTGTTCCTCGCCACTAGTTCGCTTACCCGCATAGCCCCATGGAATGCTAGCGCAACAGCGGCTCGGAATAAAGCTGTCTCATACTGTGATGAACATGTTGCCGGGAGTACGGAGAATAACAGGGCCAACCTATCCAGACCTATCGGGCGCCTCTCATCTGTTTTGCGACCCTCCAGGCGTTGCCACCCCCGTAACGCTTTCTGGACTATGAAAGACGCTGTCGGGTCCTGGATCCCATGAGCCTTTGCCATAAAGGAAATGGCGGCCCGATGCCTCTGGGCCGTAGCTACTGATTTGCCTGCCTGATGTAAAGACAGCAAAAATTTAACAACAAGCTCCTCCTGGCCCCAAAGCTCCCCCCTAGCAGAACCCAAAAAGGACCAATAGGAACGGAACGCCCCTTCGTATGCCTTCCTTGTCCTGGGCGCTAAACTCTCTCCCACGAGGTTTTGTAGTTCGGGGCACCGAGAGACCAGAGAGCTTCGGGAAAGGGAGCTGCCACCGGGTCCGCTGTGGGCAGAAAACCCCAAAAGGCCTGCATACGGAAACGAGAAAGTGCATCAGCCGCTTGGTTCAACACCCCCGGTACATGTCTTGCCCTAAAGAGCACATTCAACTGCATGCATAATAACACAATTTCTTTAAGCAGTCTCAGCATCCATGTGCAACGTGCTGCTTGGCTATTGATGCATTCTACCACGGTCATGTTGTCAGACCAAAATACCACAGACTGATCACGTAACCCCTCAGGCCAAGTTTTCAGGGCCACCAAAATAGGGAAAAGTTCTAGAAAAGCAATGTTCTTTGTCAGTCCGCACTCATGCCACCATGTCGGCCATTTCTGAGCGGGCCATCGGCATTACTCTCAGGGCAAAATTCAACTGGCCCACCACTTGTTGTAATTGATGCAGTTTTACTTTAGTCGCACTGATACATGTTTGGAGGGATGCCCTGAATTTCACAACCTTTACTCTTGGTAATCAAAAACAACCCTCCACCGAGTCGAGCTCGATCCCCCGAAACTCGAGGGAAGTCGAGGGACCCACGGTCTTACCTGGCGCCAACGGCACACCAAATTGATTCATCAAAACACAAAACTCATTTAAAGCCTGTCCACGTTCTGGATCCCCGGCTGCCCCCAAGAACAGAAAATCATCGAGATAGTGCATAACATGTTGAAAACCCGTCTCCTTTGTGAAGACCCATTGCAAAAAACAACTGAACATTTCAAAATAGGCACAAGATATAGAACACCCCATTGGCATACATCTATCCTTGTAATAGCGCCCCCGGAACCTAAAACCAAGGAGACGCTGATCGTCTGGGTGTACCGGGAGCAACCGGAACGCTGACTCGATATCTGGCTTTGCCATCAGCGCCCCGGGCCCCAGGCGATGCAACATGGCAACGGCCTCATCGAATGATGCGTACCGCACCGAACACACTTCCGGGTCTATCGCATCATTTACGGAAAGACCACGTGGGGCCGACAAATTATGTATCAGCCGGAACTCACCCAGGTCCTTCTTGGGGACCACCCCTAGAGGGGAACAAACAAAATTATGAACCGGTGGCAAGTCAAATGGACCGGCGACACGACCTCGAGTCACCTCCCTCTCAATCTTTGCCTGTACCACATCCGAATGCTGTAAGACCGAAAGTTGATTCGTACAATCAGCTACACCCTGAAAATCCCCCACTGGGATGCGGAAACCATATGAAAACCCGTTCCGCAACACCCCAGCGGAAGCATGATCCGGGTATTCACTGAGCCAAGGAATCATTGCCATGGTATCAATTGGAGTAGGTAAAGCCGCCCCTCGGACTATTTCAGACCTGTTTGGCGCTTCCCTTACCACCGTTATCACCCGTTTTGGCTCTGCACATGGACTCAGGATGGGTTGACTGCCCACACCCCCCACATTCATGTCTGAACTTGCATGACCCCTGTGGCCTCGTACATTTACCTCTGTTATAATTCCAACAGATCCCCCTTTTACCTGCGTTGCCACTCGTCTTCGAGTGGTACTCACTACCCGCACCCGTCCGAAAGGGTGTCCCAGAATATTGGCGGGAAGATTCACCCCCGCTATTCCCAGACAATGGAACTTTTAACATTCCAGTACCCTCCATTTTTTGCCATGACACGGAGTCGTAACAATCCCAAGTCAACACTGGGTCATGTTCTTTTGCTTTCCTAAAAACATTGTCATAGCAGAACCACTGATTGCCCCCATACGCTACGGAGTACTCCATGATACGCGCTTGATAAATAGGCAATTCGGTCAGCAACTCGGGCCTGCGCTCACCCATGATGGAGGTAAAAATGCCCCATGCTCTGCCCCAAGTACCAATGTTTTCGTCAACCTTAAAGGCGGCCATTTTTGCGCGCCAAACACTCGGATGCATGAGCTCCTTTTGGCTCTTAACATGCTCCATCTCGTAATGGTCGGTAAGCAAAGAAAAAATATTAACATACTTATTCGCCCAAATCTTTTCCTTAAGTTCCAGTGGAACATGCTGAGCCACCTTCTCCCTTCGTGAAGGTACAGACCCTTCCCCCGCGATCGGCAATGGCCGCTTACCTGAACTAGAAGCTGCATTTGCCGTCGAAACTGGGCCCGTTGTATTTTCCGGGCATCGTCAGCCGTGGTGCCCTCGTTATCTTTACCCAACCACGCTGCTAATTGTGCCGCTAACTCGGGAGGCATATCTTCCCTGGTCACGGGGGTGACCACCACGGGGATCGGATTCCCCCCCTTCGGCACCGGGGTTGGCTCCTCGAGTGGGGTATCAGGGACCGGAGTTTCACCCCCGAGCGCCCCCTTTCTGGACCTCTTGCCTCTCCCACCGGGGACTACTCCCGGCAAAGGCCGTTTCGGTCCTCCCTCCACATTCTTAGCCGCCATCTGCTTCTTCAAATCGGCTACCTCCTTCATGAGCCTGCGGAGCATCTCATCGGTACTGACCCGCTTTCCGACTTTCTTAGGCATTCCCAGACGGGATATCTGTAAGACAAAAAGAAAGATTACAACGCTCAAAATTGGCTCTTCGTTCCGTCTTGAGCTCACGTGCAGTGGGGAGGTGCAGCTTCAGAGCACAGGAACAAGAGGACGTTTTCTTGGCGTGTTGCTTCTTTTATCCGTCTTCAGGGCGGGCGACAACCCGCCCCCGCCCGCCCCCGGGGGCGTGGCTGAGTGCGTCAGTGTCTAGGACAACCCACTCTAGGGCGGGAAAAAGGCGCGCCCCGGCTACGCCGCTTTGGGCATACCAGCCGAGACTCGCCCCCCGCCCAAGATGGCTTCCCGGGGGGATCGTGGTACTCCACCATACGTTCGGGGGGACCGAGTGGTCGCCCCTTTCCAAGAGCTTGATTTCCAACTGCAACACATTCTATAACATAGCCTACTACAGTGTGCCATTTTATATGCATGTGGCTCACACACAAGGTGCATACAAAGCAATTTGAATCCATACGAGGCGATTTTTAATTTGCGGCCATCTGGTCACCCATTGAAATGGATAGGATATATTACATAGTATGTGGTGCACTATAAATCTTGAACCATATGAGGTACCGACCTAATTTCAATCACAGTATGTAGCTAAGACATCTACACTTTATAGTGGTAACTCTCATATTTGTGGCTTATAGGGACAAGGTACAAATCAAGTGTAATCTTCAGGAAAAGTTTTTATTTTTCACTTTCATGTGTGTTGAAGAACACTTTATGCTTTTGGCTACAAAATGTGAAGTTGAATGTATGATGTTTTTCAATAACGTCACATGTGTGAAAAAATATGCCTTACGTTGTGGCCCATAATTCTAAAACCATACAATCTGGATCCATAATTCTGAGTGCAGCATACAGTTACCATCATGCCACTGCCCTGTGGTCATTGTCATGCCTGTGCCATGCTTAGAAGTGGTGAGAATCATTCAGTGATTAAACGCATGTTTTATAAAATTTGCCTCCATTTTTTGCAAAATGAGTCATGTATATTGTGTCATCAGTCATGATCCATACTAGATAGAGCTTGATTTCCAACTGCAACACATTCTATAGCATACCCTACTACATTGTGTCATTTTAAATGCATGTGGCTTACACGTAAGGTACATACAACGCAATATGAATCCATACGACGCGATTTTCAATTTGCGGCCATCTGGTCGTCCCATTGAAATGGATAGGATATTATACATAGCAGAATGTGCCCTATAATTCTTGAAGCATATAAGTTAAAGACTTAATTTCAATTGCAGATTCTAGCTAAGATTCGTATGCATTATTGTACCAATTCTTATGCATGTGGCCCACATAGAAAGTGCACGAAATGGAAGTTGAATCAATACGAGGCGATTTTCGATTTCCGGCCATCTGGTCACCCAAATCTCAAAGATTATTGTTAATAATTCAGTGTGTTTTTATGCTATTTAGCTAATAATGCATGAACCTGTTTATTAACATGTGCATAATGAGATACCAAAGAGAAAATAATGAAAATGTATTGGTAAACCGTATTTTGGTAGACTTTAAAAAACCCCATTGAAAAACACATGCATCACCAATGCTGCTTTTTGCTTGTGCCTAAAACGAAAATGTGTTATTAAAAAGTGAATATAACACATAGAGATGTTTTTTCTTTTGTTTATGAAGCCTAATGTGAAGGCAGGTCACACCTATGTTTTACTTTGAAAAAATCTCTTTTCTAAAATTTACGGCGTTACCTTGTTTTTTAATATAGCTAAAAAAACAATTGTTAAAGTCGCTTATAAAAAAGTGATCGTAAATGCTATTTTGTTTTTTTTTTCAGCTTGAGGTTCAGTTTATTATGAGTCTTAATTTGATGTATCACTTGCCCTAGTAAACAATCCCCAAAGTCTATTTTTTTTCAATTTTCCCAAGCTCAATGTTAAACACATGCATCACCAATGATGCAAAAAGTCAAGTCAGAAATTTCAAACAGCAATAAAAAAGTGAGAAAAACAGATATTTGAAAAATTCCTTTTGTTTATGCGGCCTTATGTCCAAAGCCATCCAACAAGAGCATTTTTTTTAATTCGGTCGATTTAAAAAAAATCTGCGAACTATTTTATTTCTCTCAAAAAAGTGCCAAAAAGTGACTTTTTGTGCAAAAAAGTGCCCGTACAATATTTTTTCATCTAATAAACTTTTTAGGACTCAGAATACACTTAGGCTTCAGGTCAATGTGTTTTCGTTTGGGGGAGGGGCCCAGGGAAAAAAACACCTTTTTTTTTCTCGGATTGGTCAAAGGTCAGGCTACCAGCTTGACTCTTGTTGCACCAGTGCTGCTTCGGCTGCACCAGTGCTGCTTCGGCTGCACTGGTGCAGCTTCTCAGACTTGAGGCGTTGCACCAGTGCAGCATAGAAAAGAAACTTTTTAATAAAAGGATTTAAAACTAATTCAAGATATACATTATCTAAGGAATGTTATAAAAACTCAGATATGGAGAATATTTTTCATTTTCGTCCATTTTTGACCGTTTTGGAGCACTTTGAAGCACTGATGCAGCTTTGGGATTTTTATGGTTATTTTGATCAGAGATGCTCCTAATGTGTTTAAAATTCATGTGGGATGTATCCAAGACACTGCCATCACACCTATATAGTTTTTAAATGATTTTGATGTATTAAAATTTTGACCTCCATAAGGGGGGAAAGGTTGAACTTTTACCCCGCTCGGAGTTCCATGACTTTCGTGACCTTGTCCCCCTGAAATTTAAAATTGCATTTTCAAAGTAATGTGTACAACTATTCATTCTGTGTCATTCATTGTGTGTTTAGCATGCTATTGGGCCACTGTAGCACTTGTTTTTTTTCGTTTTTATGCATTTTTGACCGTTTTTGAACACTTTGATGCACCAAATGGTCTGTGGACTTAGTCACTTTTTGCTTCATGGAGATTTCAAAAGTGTTAGAAAGTCACTTTGGAGGCACACAGGACAGTGCAAATGCACCTATATAGCAATCAGGACACTCCAATCACACCTATATAGTTTTTAAATGATTTTGATGAATTAAAAATTTTGACCTCCATGAGGGGTGGAAAGTTTGAACTTTTACCACGCTCGGAGTTCCATGACTTCTGTGACCTCGTCCCCCTGAAATTTAAAATAGCATTTTCCAAGTAATTTGTAAATATATTCATTCTGGGTCATTCATTGTGTGTTTAGCTTGCTATTGGGCCAGTGTAGCACTTTGTTTTTTTCATTTTTAGGCATTTGTGACCGTTTTTAAACACTTTCATGCACCAATGATGTCTTTGTACTTCGTCATTTTTCACTTCATGGGGACTTCAAAAGTGTTAGAAATTCATTTTGGAGGCACACAGAACAGTGCAAATGCAGTTACATAGCATTCAGGGCACTGCAATTACACCTATATAGTTTTTAAAAGATTTTGATGTAATAACATTTTTGACCTCCATGGGGAGGGCCCTTAAGCTGAACTTTTACCCAGCTCGGAGTTCCATGACCTTGTCCCCCTGAAATTGAAAATCGAATTTTCAAAGTGTTTAGTAAAACTGTTCATTCTGTGTCATTCATTATGTCTTTAGCCTGCTATTGGACCACTGCAGCACTATGTTTTGTTAATTTTAACCCAATGTTGACCTTTTTTGACCACTTTGATGCACCAGTGAAGTTTTTGGACTTAGTCATTTTTCACTTCATGGAGACTTCAAAAGTGTTAGAAATTCATTTTGTAAATACCTAGAACGGTGCAAATGCAGCCATATAGCATTCAGGGCACTACAATTACACCTATATAGTTTTTAAATGATTTTGATGCAATAACATTTCTGACCTCCATGGGGAGGGCACTCAAGCTAAACTTTTACCCAGCTCCGAGTTCCACGACCTCGTGTGGAAAAAGTGACTTTGCCCCCTTAAACCCAAAAACTTCAAAAAGTCACCCCTGGAGGCCAGAAATGGGTCTTAGACACTCTTGGTATGTCATCTGAGGTATACTATGGTGTTCTTGGGTCCAGAACTAGAAATGTGATGTGACTCTGATATCTAGGGCCTATAATGGAAAAAATGAATTTGACACCAAACACCTCAAAATGTCTGAAATAGGACTCAGACATGTACCTGGAGGCTGGAAATGAGCCCTAGACACTCTTGCTATATCACCTGAGATATAATATAGGGTCCTGGTGGCCACAGGGACCCAAAAACAGTCAGGTGGGTTGATACTGAAAATTAGCAAAAATCGTCTCAAAATTTTTTTTTACAAGATTTGCTAATTTTCCAAATAGCTCAGAATGGATATCAGAGACATTGTTTGAGTGCGCAAGATATGAATACACTTGTTAGAAAGGTCAGCTCTGATGCTTTCATGTGATATATATAACTTTGATATTATATAAAGTTTTTTTTCCGCTACCAACCAAGGGAAACACCTGATATCGTACCCGATTTTGAGAACATTGGGCTGGGTGGAAAAAGTCACTTTGCCCCCTTAAACCCAAAAACTTCAAAAAGTCACCCCTGGAGGCCAGAAATGGGTCTTAGACACTCTTGGTATGTCATCTGAGGTATACTATGGTCTTCTTGGGTCCAGAACTAGAAATCTGATGTGACTCTGATATCTAGGAGCTATAATGGAAAAAAATGAATTTGACACCAAACACCTCAAAATGTCACAAATAGGAGTCAGACATGTACCTGGAGGCTGGAAATGAGCCCTAGCCACTCTTGTTATATAATCTGAGATATATTATGGGGTCCTGGTGGCTACAGGGACCTGAAAACAGCCATGAGGGTTGATACCGAAAATTAGCAAAAATCGTCAAAAAAAGTTTTTTTGACAAGATTTGCTAATTTTCCAAATAGCTCAGAATGGATATCACAGTCACTTTGTGAGTACCCAGGACCTAAATATACTTGTTAGAAAGCTCAGATCTGATGCTTTCATTTGATCTATCTACCTTTGCTATTATCTGAAGTTTTTTTTTCAGCTTCCAGCCATGGGAAAAACCTGACATTGTACCCGATTTTGAGCACCTTAGGCTGGATGGAAGAAGTGACTTTGCCCCCTTAAACCCCAAAACTTCAAAAAGTCATCCCTGGAGGCCAGAAATGGGTCTTAGACACTCCTGGTATGTCATCTGAGGTATACTAAGGGGTCCTTAGGTCCAGAACTAGAAATTTGATGTGACTCTGAGCTCAATGTGATGTGACTCTGAGCTCTATGGCCTATATTGGGAAAAATGAGTTTGATCCCAAACACCTCGAAATGTCACAAATAAGAGTCAGACATGTACCTGGAGGCTGGAAATGAGCCCTAGCCACTCTTGTTATATCATCTGAGATATATTATGGGGTCCTGGTGGCTACAGGGACCTGAAAACAGTCATACAAAGCAATTTGAATCCATATGAGGCAATTTTTAATTTGCGGCCATCTGGTCACCCTTTGAAATGGATAGGATATACTACAGAGGATGTAGTGCACTCTATTTCTTGAAGCATATGATGTACTGACTTAATTTCAATTGCAGTATGTAGCTAAGACATTTACAATTCATAGTGGTAACTCTCATGGTTGTGGCTTATAGGGACAAGGTACAAATCAAGTGTAACCTTCAGGTAAGTTTTTATTTTTCACTTTCATGTGTGTTGTAGAACACTTTATACTTTTGGCTATAATTCATAGTCTGTACATTATAGAGACATAATTTAAACAGCACTTTGTTCCTAGTGATGTGCATCTTACCCATGTGAATTATTATGTGTGTGGCGTATTGTAAAGTTGTCAAAATTTGAGGTTGAATGTATGACGTTTTTCAATACCGTCGCATGTACGAAAAAGTATGCCTTACATTTTGTCCCATACTTCTAAAACCATACAATCTGGATCCATAATTGGAAGTGCAGCATTAAGCTAACATGATGCCACTGTCCTGTGTTCATTTTCATGCATGTGGAAAGCTTCAAAGTGGTGTGAATCTTTCAGCGATTAAACACATATTTTTAAAAAAATTCCTTCAGCTTTTGCAAAATGTGTCACGTATGTTATGTCATCAGTCAAGATCCATATTAGATAGAGCTTGATTTCCAACTGCAACACATTCTATAACATAGCCTACTACAGTGTGCCATTTTATATGCATGTGGCTCACACACAAGGTGCATACAAAGCAATTTGAATCCATACGAGGCGATTTTTAATTTGCGGCCATCTGGTCACCCATTGAAATGGATAGGATATATTACATAGTATGTGGTGCACTATAAATCTTGAACCATATGAGGTACCGACCTAATTTCAATCACAGTATGTAGCTAAGACATCTACACTTTATAGTGGTAACTCTCATATTTGTGGCTTATAGGGACAAGGTACAAATCAAGTGTAATCTTCAGGAAAAGTTTTTATTTTTCACTTTCATGTGTGTTGAAGAACACTTTATGCTTTTGGCTACAAAATGTGAAGTTGAATGTATGATGTTTTTCAATAACGTCACATGTGTGAAAAAATATGCCTTACGTTGTGGCCCATAATTCTAAAACCATACAATCTGGATCCATAATTCTGAGTGCAGCATACAGTTACCATCATGCCACTGCCCTGTGGTCATTGTCATGCATGTGCCATGCTTAGAAGTGGTGAGAATCATTCAGTGATTAAACGCATGTTTTATAAAAGTTGCCTCCATTTTTTGCAAAATGAGTCACGTATATTGTGTCATCAGTCATGATCCATACTAGATAGAGCTTGATTTCCAACTGCAACACATTCTATAGCATACCCTACTACATTGTGTCATTTTAAATGCATGTGGCTTACACGTAAGGTACATACAACGCAATATGAATCCATACGACGCGATTTTCAATTTGCGGCCATCTGGTCGTCCCATTGAAATGGATAGGATATTATACATAGCAGAATGTGCCCTATAATTCTTGAAGCATATAAGTTAAAGACTTAATTTCAATTGCAGATTCTAGCTAAGATTCGTATGCATTATTGTACCAATTCTTATGCATGTGGCCCACATAGAAAGTGCACGAAATGGAAGTTGAATCCATACGAGGCGATTTTCGATTTCCGGCCATCTGGTCACCCAAATCTCAAAGATTATTGTTAATAATTCAGTGTGTTTTTATGCTATTTAGCTAATAATGCATGAACCTGTTTATTATCATGTGCATAATGAGATACCAAAGAGAAAATAATGAAAATGTATTGGTAAACCGTATTTTGGTAGACTTTAAAAAACCCCATTGAAAAACACATGCATCACCAATGCTGCTTTTTGCTTGTGCCTAAAACGAAAATGTGTTATTAAAAAGTGAATATAACACATAGAGATGTTTTTTCTTTTGTTTATGAAGCCTAATGTGAAGGCAGGTCACACCTATGTTTTACTTTGAAAAAATCTCTTTTCTAAAATTTACGGCGTTACCTTGTTTTTTAATATAGCTAAAAAAACAATTGTTAAAGTCGCTTATAAAAAAGTGATCGTAAATGCTATTTTTTTTTTTTTTTCAGCTTGAGGTTCAGTTTAATATGAGTCTTAATTTGATGTATCACTTGCCCTAGTAAACAATCCCCAAAGTCTATTTTTTTTCAATTTTCCCAAGCTCAATGTTAAACACATGCATCACCAATGATGCAAAAAGTCAAGTCAGAAATTTCAAACAGCAATAAAAAAGTGAGAAAAACAGATATTTGAAAAATTCCTTTTGTTTATGCGGCCTTATGTCCAAAGCCATCCAACAAGAGCATTTTTTTTTAATTCGGTCGATTTAAAAAAAATCTGCGAACTATTTTATTTCTCTCAAAAAAGTGCCAAAAGGTGACTTTTTGTGCAAAAAAGTGCCCGTACAATATTTTTTCATCTAATAAACTTTTTATGACTCAGAATACACTTAGGCTTCAGGTCAATGTGTTTTCGTTTGGGGGAGGGGCC